>NC_090725.1:162433608-162441108 GCF_036898095.1 Palaemon carinicauda | reverse complement strand
ACACTTCTGGCCCTTATCTTCCAAGTGAGAAGATGAGGGCTTATCTTTTCCCTAAGGCATCAGCTGATGCAGTGATTCCCCAGCCTCAAGAGGAGATCCCCTAAGTTCAGATCCAGGTGGATGCTGAAGTCGCGGTCGCGATGCAAGACATCCAGCTAAATGACAGGATATCTGATGTGGACGGGTGTCAGGAGGAAGACCTCCTGGCAGAAGCCCAGGATGAAGTTCAAGCCCCTCTACATCGGCCGGTCTCCCAGTAGAGCTGGGACAGGCCCTCTCTTCTATTGTTGGAATGATCCAACAAATGCAGAAGGAGAATCAGGAGAAGGCGGCTGCAATGGAACTGCGAATGCAGTGCCTTGCAGAATCACATGGGCCCCAGAAAAAGCTCAATGTGAAAGACCTTCCCTTGTGCTCAGATGCTAACCCATGAAGGTATGCTGAGCACATGCCGATGACGACTGGAAAGATCGTCATCTCGGATAAGCTGGGCTCAGTTCCCCTGGAGGGTGGAATTCTGGCCCAGCAAGGCATCATATCCGGACTGTTATGTCCGGCTGAGGAAGGAACCAGCTTCAAAGGAGGAGACAGAGCCGAAGGAGGTCATAGTGATGGACCATGCTAAGGCTCAAGCTCTACTTTCATCCTCGATGAAAGAGAGGGGCTTCTCTAACTCAAAGGTAGCTGCATTGAATAGGAAGCTCCCTTCTTTTGTGTCCTCGCCTACTAGAGCCTTCCCCCTTTTACAGAAAGGGTTTCTGGCTGTACTAAAAGCAATCGAGGCCGGCAAGTCTTGCCCCTCCCTAGAGGAGTGTAAACCCTTGTCGCTGGCCCTGCCTATGGACCACAAAGACTGGAAGGACGTCCATATTACGTTCTCAGTGGGAAAGTTGGAGGCTGATATTGCCGGACGTCAGTTCGGCAAGGACCTCCCTAAGCTGTCTGACTTTCTTTTGCGAAGTGAGTTCGATACAAAAGAAAGACTGACTGCCTCAATGTGTCTTCAGACTACTCTCGAGACGATGGCAAGTGACCCCAAGGTCCATGAAATGTTCATGGTAGTGGCCAAGCCTCATCTGGCCACAGTGACGAAGGACCTTTATGGCTTCGTCAAGGCAAGGAGAGCTTGTAGGGAGTTCGTGTTTACCTCGGCTACGGTGAGGCACGAGCTAAAGAAACTAATCTCCTCCAACATTTGGGGAAAAGACCTTTTTCCCTACCGACTTGGTCAAAGAAGTTTTTGATAAAGCCGCCTTGGAGAATAGAAACCTTCTCCAGAAGTGGGGCCTGGCTATCAAAAGAAAGTCTTCCCCGGATGAGGGTCCTCAACCAAAGAGGAAGACTATGAGGACTAGGCTACCGTCTCGGCCAGCCAAGCCTCTTAGACAGCAACAGCAACTGCAATTGCCATTACCCCCAGTGCCCCAGATCGTGGCACAAACCCCGACCACCTTTCAGTGGGTACCCCAGGCCGTGTCGACACAGTCCACGGCATTCACCCCAGCGTTTGAAGGGCAGTCTACTTCCTTTCGAGCAAAGCCTAGAGGAGCAGCCAGAGGCTCGTTTAGACGCCCCTCAAGGGGAAGGGGATTCAGGGGTGGTCGTGGTCAGGAAGGCAAGACCTCAGGACGGCAGTCCAAGTGAGGTGATACCGGTAGGAGGGAGACTTCTGAAATTTCGGGATCGGTGGACCTTCGATCCCTGGGCCCACAGCCTACTCAAGAATGGACTGGGCGGGAGCTGGTACAGCACTCCACCCCCGTACCTTCGGTTTTTCCAACACTCCACCCCCGTTATGGAGGAGTACGTTCAAGAACGGTTGGAGAAAAAGGGTGAAACCCATCAATTTCTAAGGGAGGCTGTTTTGTGTTCCCAAGAAAGACTCGGAAAAGCTCAGAGTCATTCTGGACTTGTCGCCACTTAACAAGTTCATAGTGAATTGCAAATTCAAAATGCTAACACTGCAACACATAAGGACCTTACTGCCCAAGAGGGCATATTCCGTCTCTATAGACTTGTCAGACCCCTACTGGCACATTCCAATTAGCCATCGACTCTCCCCCTACCTAGGGTTCAGGCTACAACGAAGACTATACGCCTTCGGAGCCATGCTATTCGGGCTAAACATAGCCCCAAGGATTTTTACGAAGCTTGCGAGCGTAGCTCTCAAACAATTTCGCCTAAAGGGAATTCAGGTAGTAGCCTACCTGGACGACTGGTTGGTGTGGGCAGCATCCGAGACAGAATGCTTGCAAGCTTCCAGTCAAGTGATCCAGTTCCTAGAGTACCTAGGCTTCAAGATCAACAGAAAAAGTCTCGACTTTCTCCATCTCAAAAGTTCCAGTGGCTAAGATCCACTGGGACCTTTTGTCACACCGTTTCTCCACCCCGGCGAAGAAAAGGAAGGAGATAGCGGGTTCTGTCAAGAGACTTCAAGATTCCGAAAGGATATCAAGACACGAGCAGGAGAGAGTACTGCGCTCTCTCCAGTTTGCTTCAGTGACAGACCCAGTGCTAAGAGCACAGCTAAAGGATGCAATCGGAGTTTGGAGAAGTTATGCATCAAACGCGTGAAGAGATCTGAGAAGACCAGCCGCTTCGGCTAAGTACTCTTCTCAGGCCTTGGTCCCAAGCCAGACATCTAAAGAAGTCAGGTTCTTCTTCAGCCACCTCCCCCGTCAGTGACGATTCACTCAGATGCCTCAAAGGAGGGATGGGGAGGTCACTCTCATCGGAAAAAAAGTCCAGGGGACTTGGTCCAGGCTATTCAAGACCTTTCTCATAAAACTTTCTAGAAGCTAGGGCAGTGCTCCTTACCTTAAAGAAAGTCTCCCCGCGTCATTCGTTCCACATAAAGTGGTAATAGACAGCGAGGTAGTTGTAAGATACTTGAATCGACAAGGATCGAGGTCACCACCTCTCAACCAGGTGATGTTGGCCGTCTTCCGATTGGCGGAAAAGAAGAAGTGGTACCTGTCGGCAGTTCACCTTCAAGGAGTCCGCAATGTGACAGCGGACGCTCTATCCAGGTTCACACCGATAGAGTCGGAATGGTCCTTAGACGCAGGATCATTCTCCTTCATTCTGAATCAGTCCCAGAACTGCAGATAGACCTCTTTGCGACTAAAGACAACAAAAAGTTGCCCCTGTACGTGCCCCGTACGAGGACCCCTTAGCGGAAGCAGTGGACGCGATGTCCCTCGACTGGAACAGATGGTCCAAGATTTATCTGTTCCCTCCTCACAACCTTCTGTTGAGGGTCCTCAACAAACTGAGATCCTTCAAAGGGTAGCGGCAATAGTGGCCCACAAGTGGCCGAACAGCGTGTGGTTCCTCCTGGCATTGGAACTGTAGCTGAAGTTTGTACCACTACCAGATCCAGTTCTGACCCAGCGAGTCCAGAAGTCAACTGTCTGCGCTTCATTACAGAAAACCCGGACCCTGCAGTTCATGATTTTCTCTCCCTAGCGGTGAGAAAGCGTTTCGGGATTTCGAAAGCCAGTATAGACTTCCTTGAGGAATATAAATGCAAATCTACTAGAAGGCAATATGAGTCATCTTGGAGAAAATGGGTGGCCTTTTGTCAAGGCGAAGATTCCGCAGGAGATCTTGACAGACTTCTGCTTATCTTTTTTCCCCACCTCCATGGTCAAGGGTTGGCAGCGAACACGATTTCAGCGTGTAAGTCTGCTTTGACAAGACCCATTCTATGTCTTCTAGGTCGACCTAGGTAACGAGATCTTTAATAAAGTCCCAAAAGCCTGTGCTAGGCTCAGACCTTCAGCACCTCCAAAGCCCATTTCATGGTCTTTAGACAAGTTCTTCATTTCGCTTCTCTGCTGAGCAATGAAGAGTGTGCGTTAAAGGATTTGACACAAAAAGTTATTTTCCTATTTTGCACTCGCGTCCGGGGCCAGGGTTAGTGAGATTGTAGCCTCTCGAGAGAGGCAGGTCGTGTTCAGTTCCTGGATGGGGAAGAACTGAACCTGTTTCCGGATCCTACGTTTCTCGCCAAGAATGAGTTACCCACCAACAGGTGGGGTCCCTGGAGAATCTGCCCTCTGAAAGAAGATGCATCTCTATGTCCAGTAGAATGCCTAAAGGTCTATCTTCATAGAACTTCAGACTTCAAGGGTGGTCAACTATTCAGGGGAGAAACATCAGGCTCAAATTTATCTCTGAATCAACTCAGAGCGAAAATCACATATTTTATTCGCAGAGCGGATCCTGACAATACACCCGCAGGTCACGATCCGAGGAAAGTTGCCTCATTCTTAAATTTCTTTAATTGTATGGATTTTGAACATCTCCGTTCATACACTGGCTGGAAGTCTTCCAGAGTGTTCTTTCGCCACTATGCGAAGCAAGTAGAGGAACTAAAAGAGATCTGTGGTAGCAGTGGGTCGCGGTGTTAACCCTACTGTTTAACTCTGCGAGGAACAGTGGTCTTAATTAGGACGATTAATTCCAGGGTGAGTGTGTAGTTACATACTGTACTACAAACGAAGTGAGGGCACTGTGTTGCCCATCCAGACTGTTCCATTTCCGAAGGTGAACCTAGCATAAGTGCAGACATGTGTGCCGAGCGTTTCTAACGCTAATGTCATTGATTTGTAATACAGGCTTTTATGACTTTGATACCTCGGTATCTTAAAAGTGGCATCTAATGTTTTTTCTTTCAGAAAAACCAGCTCTGTTTACTATCATACTTATGCTTAAAGTTTTGGGTTATCCTCTTCTTATATATATATATATATATATATATATATATATATATATATATATATATATATATATATATATATATATATATATATATATATATATATATATATATATATATATATATATATATATATATATATATATATATATATATAATTGTGGTTAACCTGTCTATTTATTGCCTGTCAATAATCTGGTTCTTGAGAACCTTGCGTCTCCTTCACCTATGTCAATTTATTGGTATAATTGAGCATTCATTCTATGTACCTTATCTGGGATAATTCTAATAGAATTGTTCCTTTATGCAAGCTATGTTGCATTGGTTTTCCTCCTATGCGGATATAAAACCTTTGTCCAATACAAGTATTGTGCGGAAAACTGGTCGATATTTCATATTGACGCAGTGGTCCTTTACAAACTATGCTTTACTTAATATAGGGCGAGACCACTATATTAGCTTGCCTGGTATTCATATATAGATATATGTACTCTTCGAGACTTTTCCAGAGTCTAGTAGGACTCTTCCCTGTAGGGGGCAGGAAGCTCTAACATAGATTATAGTTAGTTGAAAAGATGTATAACGGTAACATCTTAGGTCTCTAGGTCTAGTCGACCGGGAAAAAATTACCTCCGGGGAGTACGGCACGTTCTGAGAATCCACAGATACAGTAATGCTCTGGTACACTTCCATCAGGACGACATGGCTTGAGCCCAAAAAACAGATTTTGAGCGAAGCGAAAAATCTATTTTTGGGTGAGATGGCCATGTCGTCCTGATGGACCCGCCCTTGCCTTTCTAAGAAAGGGCTGTAGGACCCCTCCCTACATACAGTATCTGTAGCACCTCGTGTACGCTACAAGGAATACAGATGGCGCCAGGATTGGCGCCAGGCACGCATACGAATCGGGGGATAGGGAAGCCTTGGGAGCGGCTCCCCTTTTTCTTTCCCGAATTCGTATCTCGTCAATCACCTCCTACGAGACGAAATCTCTGTCCAGGTTGTAGATTGCCATGTGACGTGTCTAGAATACGTCCTCTGATATGTCGCGATATCCCTTTCACGAGGGATACTCGCTCCAGGAGTTAGAATTCTGGTACCTTAAGGTAAATTCTCTGGGAATATCGCCATAGTTGTAATATACCCTAGGAAGCTACCCTATAGGAACTTCCATCAGGACGACATGGCCATCTCACCCAAATATAGATTTTTCGCTTCGCTCAAAATCCGTTATATATATAAATATAAATATATATATATATATATATATATATATATATATATATATATATATATATATATATATATATACATATAATATATATGTTCAAACATGTATGTATATATATATATATATATATATGTGTGTGTGTGTGTGTGTGTTTGTGTGTGTGAATATATATATATATATATATATATATATATATATATATATATATATATATATATATATATATATATATATATATGTATGTGTGTATATGTATGTATATGTATATGTGTATGTGTATGTGCATGCATGTATATATATATATATATATATATATATATATATATATATATATATATATATATATATATGTGTATATGTATGTGTATGTGTGTATATGCATGTATATATATGTATATTTATGTGTGTATGTGTATTTATATATGTGTATATGTATGTATATATATATATATATATATATATATATATATATATATATATAAATATATATACATATATACATATATATATATATATATATATATATATATATATATATATATATATATATATATATATATATATATATATATGTATACATGTTAATCATGTGTAAAAAAGAATTTATATGTAGGTCTATGTATGTGTCTGTATATGTATACCAGTATGTGTACACATATGTATATATTATGCATGTTTGTGTTTGAATGCCTGTTAGTGTATATGTATGTATATGTCTTTTTTATATATTTATATATAGATGTGTTTTACATATACAAATAGTTTTGCTTAAGTATTTATATAGATAATGCTACCGTTATTCATATAAATAAACTGTACTGAAAGTCAAAAACAAGAATTTACCCGCCACCAGAAAGGACCCTTTTCGGCAGGTGTCTAATAAGGTTGGATCTCCGACCAGTTAACACCTGACTCAGCCCAGGTAGCTGGTAAGGGAGTGTCATTGTTCTCTAAGCCTTTGTATGCATGTTCGTAAGTTTACTTTTCCTATAAAATGTGAAGAAGCCACTCTCAATAAATCAGTCCTCTGAAGAAGTATCACGAAACTAGTCAGGACTCAATCGTATATTTCGTATTTTAATTTTCGCTGTGGTTCTTCTGCAATTGAGCATCACATTTTCCTGTGATTTTTAAGCATATATATATATATATATATATATATGTATATATATATATATATATATATATATATATATATATATCTATATATATATATATATATTTATATATATATATATATATATATATATATATATATTTATATATATATATGTGTATATATTTATAAATATATATATATATATATATATATATATATATATATATTTATATATTATATATATGAATATATATAAATGTATGCATACATATATAAGTATATATATATATATATATATATATATATATATATATATATATATATATATATGTATGTATATATATATGCATATAAGTATGTATATATATATATATATATATATATATATACATATGTATATATATATATATATAAATATATATATATATATATATCCATATATATACA
>NC_090725.1:162422153-162433108 GCF_036898095.1 Palaemon carinicauda | reverse complement strand
TATATATATTATTTATATATATATATAAATAAAGAGATAAATATATATATATATATATATATATACGTATATATATATATATATATATATTTATATATATACGTATATATATATATATATATATCTATCTTATATATATATATATATATATACGTATATATATATAATATATATATATATATATATATATGTGTGTGTGTGTGTGTGTGTGTATGTGTGTGTTTACCTGCGTATAGCCTATATATCAACATTCACATACATGTACTATCATTTTTGTAAGAACACTAATGTTACGTTTGCAGGGTAAAACATCCGTGAGCAAGAAAAATTGCATCAGTTTTTCTTATAAAACTCCTGTGGAGCTGAGTAGCAAACAAAGAACCGAGTTCATTCAACGTTAATTTCTTCTCTCAGTCATGAAACTACGAACTGAATATACTCTAATAAGATTTGACCACTATTTGAAAATAAATGAACTCTATATAAGAAAAAGGAAAAAAATGATTACGTTATAGCCTAGTGGCAGCAAAAGCTGCCATTAAAAATGCTTTTCTCAGTGATGGCCTTGAAAAAAATTGCAGAGATATTTCATAGATAACACATAAAAAAGAAACCTCTAGATCACAGAAACACTGCAATAAGGTTTTGAAATCATTGTAAATTTCATATAGAAAATACCTTTCTTTACAACTAAATGTAGTCCTCTTTTCACCCATCTTAACTTATTCATAATCTAAGCTCAACTGACAGCATTAGGTAAGTTGTAGGGTAATGTGGCCTGGTCAGCAGCAAGAATGAACTTGTTTCAATATTATCATAATGTAAGATAAGGCTGTAAGACATACAGACGATTCTGGACACTTCAGAATATAGTGGCAGCTTTTGCTGCCGCTAGGCTGTAATGGGTTAATTTGTTGGACAGAAACTTACGGTCTATTAAATTTCTTATTCCTGATCTAGATATTAATCTCTGGCACCGTCGTTCAATTAGTTCATTATGCATGTTGCATAAGATTTTTCATAACTCTGACCATCCTTTACATTCAGATCTCCCTGGACAATTTTATCCTGTTCGTAATACAAGGCAGGCAGTTAATTCTAATAGCCAGGCCTTCTCCATCACGAGGCTCAATACTACGCAGTACTCTAGAAGTTTTATTCCAGCTGTTACCAAGTTTTGGAATGATCTTCCTAATCGGGTGGTTGAATCAGTAGAACTTCAAAAGTTCAGAGTTGGAGCAAATGCTTTTTTGTTGACCAGGCGGACATGAGTCTTTTATAGTTTATTTATTACATATTTGTTTTTGATGTTGTTAATAGTTTATATGTGACATGTCTGATTTGACGTTGTTACTGTTTTTAGAATGATTTATTGTTAATTTGTTCTCTTCATTTATTTATTTCCTTATTTCATTTTCCTCACTTGGCTGTTTTTCCTTGTTGGAGCCCCTGGGCTTATAGCATCTTGCTTTTCCAACTAGGGTTATAGCTTGGATAGTAATAATAATAATAATAGGCAAGACAGTAGATGGTTTCCCAGGACATGAGGCTATTATTGAAAGAACAATAAGCATATGTATATATATATATATATATATATATAATTTATATATATATATATATATATAAATATATATATATATATATATATATATATTTATATAATTTTGTGTATACACACACACACACACATATATATATATATATATACAGAGAGAGAGAGAGAGAGAGAGAGAGAGAGAGATACACACACATGTATATATATATATATATATACATATATATATATATATACATATATATATATATATATATACATATATATATGTATATATATATATATATATGTGTGTGTGTGTGTGTGTGTATATACATATATATATATATATATGTACATATATATGAGATTACATATATATATATATATATATATGTGTGTGTGTGTGTGTGTGTGTTTTGTAAAAGTGGTTACCTTCATTTATATACAAACACACACACACACACACGCACACACACAAAAAACGAACACATATCAATATATATATATATATATATATATGTGTGTGTGTGTGTGTGTGTGTTCGTTTGTGTGTGTGTGTGTGTGTGTATACATGAAGGTAACAACTTTTACACATTTGATAACCACCTAAACCACTTTTTAATTCTCAACTGAAACCAATGAGGACGAAACAGAACCTGTTAATTATTCATCAGGTAAACCAATCGCCCTCCCCCCACGCATATACACACACAAAATATACACAAAAGTACTGTAAGGTTGTGTTCAGTAGCGATAACTGTTAGCCTTGAGCGCGACTCCAATTTAGAATACATGAATTGCTAGATTCAAGCCTATCAATTACACTACGATATTTTTTAAATACCTAGACTGCTATAATACTGATATGACTAGATTATCCCAAATTTCCTGTAAGTTCGAACTTTGAAGTTCTACTGATTGAACTACTCGATTAGGAATATCATTCCACAACTTGGTCACAGTTGGGATAAAACTAATATAATACTCTATCATCGAACCTCATGGTGGAAAATTCCTGACTATTATAATTAACTGCACGCCTATTATTACGAACTGGATGGAACTGTCCAGGAAGATCTGAATGTATAGGATGGTCAGAATTATGAAAAATGTTATGCAACATTCACACTGAAGTAATTGAACGTCGGTTCCAAAGATTAACATTCTAGATCAAGAATAAGAACTTTAATGGACCCTAAGTACATGTCCAACAAATTAAGATGAGAATCAGCGGCTTAAGACCAGACATGACAACAATACTTGAAATAAGGTAGACAAGGAGAATTAAAACATTTTGTCAGAATAGATTGATCACCGAAAATCTTCAGACTTTTTTAATAAGGCAGTTTTGGGGAAATTTTTAAAAGTAATTTTTATGTGGAGAATCACAAATAAAATTTTAAGAGTCATGCAGAGTTAAAGAAACATTTCCGATGCTGAGATCAGGATATTGAGGAGCCACTGCCCTTGACCTACTTACAACCATACATAAAATTTTGCTAGGATCCAACAGTCTACCATATAATTTGGTACATGAACTAATTATACCTAAATCTCTATCAAGGTTTTCAGCAATCCCCGATATACATTTCGGATATAGGATGGATGCAAAGAGAGTACCTTTATCTGCATATGCAACAAACATGTATTCTAGGCTTAATCACATATCATATGTATACAGTATGAAAAGTAATCAGCCAAGAACACTTTCCTGTGGGAACACCAGATATCATAATCCTATACTGACTATGGTGCCAATGAACAACAGCTCTTTTACATCTATCACATAGAAATTCAATAATAATGCTAAGAACCGACCTACCCACTTCCAAATGTTTGAATTAGAAAACAAGAGCTTCACGAATAACACGGTCAAAGGGAGCACTAAAATCAAGGCCAGTCATACGAAGTTCCTGACCATAAACAAGGGATTTCTATGCAGCATCGGATATTGTTAGAAGACATCACATGGTCCAAGGCCTTAATGAAAACCAAATTGCACACTAAGGAACAGAAAATTACCTTCAGCAAACCGATTAAGACGTTTTGACAAAATACTTTCAAAAAATTTTGGATGATATGGTCGTTATGGAAATTAGGCAGTATCCGGTTGGACTTGAGTTAACAGAAACACATTTACATAGTCAAGTAATATTACCAGTTCTCCATAGAATAGTAAAAGCTCCTCTTCTTGCTAACTTATGCAAAATAACATATAACCTTGGAGCTAAGAAATAGGCAGTCTTTATAAAAAAAAAAAAAAAAAAAAAAAAAAAAAAAAAAAAAAAAAAAAAAAGGGAAAAATACCATTTGAGTCTACAGCTCTATAAGCATCATGGTCCATCAACAGAGCTTTAATTTCACGAGATCGGAAAGCTAAACTAGCTAGCTTATCCTTGGAAAACAGGAATGAGGAGGTTTGAGTTTCTCGTTACTCTGCTTACTGTCAAACACACCAGCCAAAAGGGTTGCCTTTTCCTTTGGCCGGTGAGTGACTGAGCCATCTGGCTTTAGTAAAGGAGGAACTGTTGCACCTACACAAAGGAGTGCAGATTTAAGGGTAGTCGACCAATTACGTTCCTTGGTTGTACCAGAAAGAGTTTCTTTTGTGGTTAAATTGCATTCCTTTTCAGTTGACGCTTAAACTCTCTGAGCAAAAGCTCTAAGCTGAGTATAGTTATTCCAGGATAAATCTTATCTGTTACCCTTCCAAAGATGACAGGCCTCCTGCCTCTTCAAATAACCACGTCTACAATCATCATACCGTCATGGGTTCTCCTTAACTCGGTATACCTTAGTACTCGAAAAGGGATACGCCTATCAATTATGTTGACTAGATTCTCCTTTAAAGGAGGCAACAAGATCAATACTACTACATAATTATGACCGATTAATACTCAAAAGATCATGCAAAATCCCATTCCAGTCTGCGTGAGATTTCATAAAATTTTACATCAGGGACAGGCTGCTCAGTCTTCACAACTAATGCTCTCAAGGCGGGATCAGATGTCCTAATTAGAGAACCAACCTTATTTGTTATAATGCCAGAAGAGTCAATGTATACGAAATTCAAGCAGTTACCAGACCTTTGAGTAACTTTAATTATGATTTGCTCACAGCCTGATTCAGAGGAAAAGTCAAAGCTCTTAAGCCATGACTATCGGTAGAAGAAGTAGGACTTAACCACACCTATGGTGAGCATAGAAATTACCAACAAAGACAAAAGAGCCATTTTATCACTTTGTATACTAGCCATAATGGTAAGAAGACAATCAAAGATAGAATTATCCATGTCTGCATTCTGGTCGATCGAACACAAATAGAAGTTGTTATGCCTGCCACAAACTTTTATTACGTCAATCCCATGACATCCAAATTCCTAGCAGGACTTATGAGGAGAAGGCAATTAGTCCTAATATACACCGCCATTCCTCTGTACCTAGGGGTTACATTACGTTTCAACGTTATTGGCTTCTTAAAGCGAGTTATAAAGAGCTCAAATGAGTGCCTCATATTAGAAAGCAAAGTTTCTGCGCACAAAGAAACCATATTGTCTGGACGAAACTATAAGGTCTTGAATATTTGCATGAAGACCACGAATATTGCAATACAGTAGACGGTATTGACGAAATCTAGGAAATACTGGTCTAAGATTTCACTCAATGTATCCAGACAGCATAAGAATTGAAGGTAATAAAAAGGAAACACCATACTTAAAAGCTAAATTAACAAGAATGACAAAAAGAAAAAAAAAATATGTACAAAAAATATGAATAAAGTAATTGATCAAACCAATAGACTATAGAAAAAAAAGTCAGAGAAACTTGTCAACATGGAGGAGCCGATACTCCATGCAAGGGTAGATACCTTTCAGGATAGCCACTTCAACTGAAGGAAGTACAGTAAGGATGGCTTGAGAAGAAACAAAATCAGACAAGGAAAAGACAACCTCTTGACATACCACTGGGCTTCCATGGCCCTTTTATTAAGCCTGGCGTGACACATCATTTCAGGAAACCAAGAGGAAGGAAGAAATATAGCATAATGTACCCGAGGTGTACCCTCAAACAAGAGAAAACCAACCAAAGACAGTGGAAGACCATGGAACTGAGGGTATGGCACTATTCAAGACTAGAGAATAATGTTCTGATTTTGGAGTGTCCATATCTTAAAAAAGCTGCTAAAGAATCTCTTCTACCCTTAACAAGATGAATTTAGCCACTAAACAATTACAGTACAGTAATTAGCCCTTGAGCGAAAGGTGTATGAGGACAGAGGAGAATATGTAAAGAATAGGCCAGACTATTTTGATTATGTGTATGCAAAGAAGAATAAGCCGTTACGAGAGATATGGATCCAATGCGTTATTGTCTGGAAAATCAAAGGATCCAATAACTGTTTAGCGGTACTATGTCAACTGGTGGCTGGTGCCTTGGGGCTATCATATTAGAGTCTAGCCTGTGAATGATGGTAGTGTGATCTATTGTAGGAGTAGCTGTGGTTCAGAAGAACCTGCAAATATGTTAAACCGTGTTTTCTGAAAACAATTAATTGGCAGTATTTCCTTTGCATAATCATATTTGAGTACTTAAACCCAATCTTCACCCTTTGGTGAGTGTTTATTATGTGTTCTAAAACGATCATATTAGTTTTCTCCTACATATATTTCCAGGTATATCTATCCATTCCCTCTGCATATATAGGACATGTCATCGGTTATAACACTTTCATAACTATTTTATATAGTTATATTTTTTATATTTGTAAATTAACGTTCATTATTTTTTTTTCAAATTACAGAGATGCTATTTCAGAATATACAACTTAAACATATTGGGGTACGAAATTTCCAAATTTCTAACCACGTCATTAGAAGGACATCCACAGCCCAACCCATGACATTAGTAATGTAATTTAGTAGTAAAAAATAATGAATCGACTGCTATGTTTTTTCATTGGTTTATTGCTTGTGTTATGTTCTATTTCAACTCTCTCAAGTTATTTTTATATGCTAGATAATGATATTATTATTATTATTATTATTATTATTATTATTATTATTATTATTATTATTATTATTATTATTATCACAATATATAATTGCAATGTTACTAAACACTGGCTACTGCTTTAATGAGACAAAATTCATTTGGAGTTTTTCATGATCGTTTGTTGAATACAATTGAGCTTTCATTCACTTTATATCTTTGAAACCCGTATCTTGATAATCATATAAGATACCAAATGGTAAAGTGTAGTTAATAACATTTCACCATAAATTTCTTCCAGATTATCAATATTTTTTTTTGCTATGATACCCGGAGCTTCTTGATAGAATTACGTATCTTGAATGGACGATTAAGCAGAAATTCTACCTAAAATGGATACGAAATTCAATAAGTTTTGTAAACAAGTTTTCTTTGTTTCAACAAAAATCATTGGTTAAAACATCTGAAGCAAGATTCATTCCATGTTATGATTTCTACTCTTTCTTATCCCTAGCTATAACCTCTTGAATAAACGGGAAAGTATTACATTATAATTTCTCCTAGAGGTTACTCAAATAATCTGAAATATATATATATATATATATATATATATATAATTTATATGTATTTATATATGTATATATATATACACACACACACACACACATATATATATATATATATATATATCGATATATATATATATATATATATATTCCGGTATGATCATGTAAAATGGCATCGCTTATACAATTGTTACACATAATGAAAACTATTATTTATTATTTTTTCTTTTCTTACCTAAATGAGGACGAACATATTATGGAGGTATGATTAGCATTTTCCAATAATTTTAATCATAGATTAACCGCATAATGGAATAGTAGAATATAACAGGGAAGTGTAAAACTGTTTTCATAGTCATTGCATTGCTAGATAGAAAAATAACATAAAAATATTTCTTTTTTCCACTTCTTACGACATATTCCTCGAAACATCCCTTGCTGATTAAATAGGGATTTATGTTCAGCTTTTAAGTTAACTAGAGATAAGGTATGTACATTTTTTTCAGTAGTGGAAAGCTTCACTGTTAAATAAAAAAGAGTGTGATGTTACTAAATGTTATTTTATGACGTTTTATGAGGGATCTTCAAAAGATATATAATTTATGGATCTTCTTGCTGCAGCACAATGGAAATTACCTAATAGTTATGTCATGCATTTTTTTTTTTAGAATTATTGTCGCTTGAACGCTCCCATGTTGAAATAATTTTTCTTTTTTGTCGAAGTTATGAGTCTGTCCTGAATGTTACAATGTTCAACACGGTTGAATAATAAATTCAATTTTTAGGATGATGTACATGAAGCCATTTTCCAAGCAACAATGGAATGATTCTGGGGAAGACTGAACTTCAATTCCACATTGCACGGGAGCAGATATTCTCATAACCAGCAAGTCAGGTGAAGTGAAAAAGAAAATAGATTTTAGAAGACCAAACAATTCCAGAAACCCAATGGCTAACGTTAGCCTATTCTTTTTCTCAAATGGTTTGCTTTCGTACCCAGGATTTTAAGGCCCGATGTCCATTTTAGCTTGACTACAGTACCTTGTTTCCTTAAAAAACAGGGGTTTCAAGTTTTCTCAGACCACATTTATGGTTTTTAATATATAAATGTACCTTCTACTGTGAGCATACAGTATTGCCTATATTTGTGAATGCACTGTTAATGCTAAATATCGGTCGAGAGAAGTGGCAAGGTTATTGATTTTTTAATTGAGCGGGTGGTCCATTCGTAATTGCCCTTTTGTAAAATAAATTCCACTTGCATTATTTTAGTTACTCTCCGATTTATTAAAGATTCATTTTGTATATAAAAACATAATATTCATACTAATGTCACATATCTTTTTATATATCTATCTTAGTATTGATCAGGCTTATTCAAAAGAAGATTTTAAGAGGAAATAACTTTATATATATTTCATAACGAATAAAACCGATATCGATCAGATATTGAGTAAATGAAAACCATAGAACTAATTACATCAACCAGCAAAGATTTACATTTAAAAATGAGGATAACCACACGGAGGGAAGATGAATTCAGCATCTAATAACCATTCGTAATTGACAGGCATAAAAAACCCCAAATGACATGCTTATACACCCAAAAATTACCCATCTAGAAACGTGAATCATCTTACCTACACATATATAGATAAAGCACCTTTACAGACAAACATACATACACCAACACACACGCACAGACGGACATACATATACAAACACCCGCACACACACACACCACACACACATATATATATATATATATATATATATTAGATTAAAGTAAATTAATACTTGTCCAACCTTTGATCTTGTTTTAGTTTTAAGTTTATTAATAAGCTAGCGTCGTTTTTAGTATATTTAAGCTTTTTCTTAGTTTGATGAACTCTGTAAGAGAGTCATATGACTCCGCAGTTTTGCTTTGTTTACCACCTTTTCCCCGGTATTAGTGAACCACTGAAGTGCCTTATTGACGATCGTTGTTTTTCTCTCCTATGAGTTATGTTGTCTCGTGGGGAAGGCTTGATCGAATGTTGGTGATATGTGACAGAGATAGTTCGAGTTCCTCCTCACAGCCTGATGCTTTGCCACTTAATTCTTATTCACTTCTGGAGTTTTGGGATCACGTCCTTTGCTGCCTTGTGTGTGGTCGCTGGTGTTTTGTCACCCGCGGCATTCATCAGCCGCGCTCCTTCCCTTGTTCCTCGGAAGAGTTTTGAACGAGTTGGCCCGTATGTAGTGAGAACCCTGCGGTTTGTGGTGTGCGAGATCCCTTGACGTCCCGGGATTCTTGGAGGCTACCACCCTTAGTGTTCCCGTGGTATTTAGGATTGCCTGCTGGCATTGCAGCTTGACCCGTGACCTGCTCATCAGCGTCAGTGAGTTCTTGGAACTCATGGAGACAAGTAAGGCGGTTTTCTACAGGTATGAGATATTTTTGTTGCTATTTACAACAATCTTGCATCGCTGGGTACCTATAGATGTGCACGCCCCCGTTTGCAGCACGGCCTTCTGGACCTTGTATGGCCTGATGAGATAATCCACTAAGCTTCTTGTGATTATTCCTTGGCATAAATTTGTAATCCATTGTTTATTAGGTTGAGTTTAACATTTAAGTTAGTTTGTCTGTGTTAGGTAGAAATAATATTAAGTTTCCGATTTATTTTCTCTTTCTTCCTTCTACCTAACTTACTTTATTAGGTTAGATTTTTCTGGCCAGTAATTTGAAGGCAGCTGCCTGAAATATCATATTTGAAATTTCCTATTTTTTTTTATTTTACGGTTTAATTTAGTTTTAGGTGATCTTTTAAAGATCTTATGGTTGGTTTTCCCTTGATTTATACATTCATTTATTTTGGTTATTATCGATAACAACCCTTACCTTTTTTTGTGTGTAAATAAATATTGTAACTTTTGTTGCGTCGTTTGTTCTTTTGTTCTTAAGTTGCTGTGTTACATTTTTTACTGACCGCAAATTCTGAGTAGAGACAAGAACCCTTGAAACTACGGCCGTGAATAAGATCGTTACAATCTGGCGATCTTGCCAGGATTTGCGCTCAGGTGTACACAGTAATTGGGATTTTGGAATGCTCCTCAGTGGTGGTTATAGTATTTATTATTGGAAATACCTTTCCCTCCTACCCCTATGGATAATTTGGAAGACTTTGAGTTTAGTCTTACAGAGTTCTTAGGGTCTGCCGACTGTATTAGTCATTTACCACTACTAGGTAAGGAATATCTGGTTAGTTGTGCTATATGGTTTGGGTATACCGTTCAAAATGACTAATACAAAAAGGAAGTTACTAATAATGGAAAAGAAAAGTGTTATGCAAGGTTTGGCTGAGGCTGAAGGGTTACTTGGTGAGATTGTTTAATATGTGTTTTGTGTTGTCAATGGTACCAGTAGATTGGGTTTGTGCATGTATTGTACCACTATATAAGGGTAAGGGAGATGTGCATGAGTATTGTAATTCAAGAGGTATTAGTTTGTTGAGTGTAGTTGGAAAAGTATATGGTAGAGTATTGATTAATAAGATTAAGGATAAAACAGAGAATGCAATCTTGGAAGTACAGGGTGGTTTTAGAAGAGGTAGGGGTTGTATGAATCAGATTTTTACAGTTAGGCAGATATGCGAGAAATATTTAGCAAAAGGTAAGGAGGTATATGTTGCGTTTATGGATCTGGAGAAAGCATATGATAGAGTTGATAGGGAAGCAATGTGGAATGTGATGAGGTTATATGGAGTTGGTGGAAGGTTGTTGCAAGCAGTGAAAAGTTTCTACAAAGGTAGTAAAGCATGTGTTAGAATAGGAAATGAAGTGAGTGATTGGTTTCCGGTGAGAGTGGGGCTGAGACAG
>NC_090725.1:162409653-162412153 GCF_036898095.1 Palaemon carinicauda | reverse complement strand
AAACATACACAAACACACAAATATATATACATATATATATATATATATATATATATATATATATATATATATATATATATATATATATATATATATATATATATATATATATATATATATACACACACATATATATATATATATATATATATATATATATATATATATATATATATATATATATATATATAGATACAAATACATATACATATATACATAAATACATACACATACATATACATACACATACATATATACATATATATATATATATATATATATATATATATATATATATATATATATATATATATACACATACATATATACATATATACATATATACACATACATACATATGAATATATACATTTATATGTATACAACATTAATATCATAAACATATAATCATGTATATATCAATACTTATATCTAGCATAACACTATATAGTGCCAATATACTTATGCATACTCTATAAAATAGTTGTTTCCTTTAATGAATGGTAGCTTAGGTCTAAATATTAATTTCACACTGACGTTAATTATTCACAATACATTCAATTCTACATTAAGTGGTTAATGTTTTTTTATATAGCTTACAAATCTCTTTACATATAAAGGCGTCGAGTTTATACATTCCATGACCAATATTCAAGTTGTTTTTAAAGGTTTCTTTTATGAAATTGGACTCTATGATGTTTCTTTCCATTAAGTTATTTGAATGAACCAATTTCTTTGCACCTGACCAATTAATAGGGTGATTTTTATCTCTAACGTGGGCAAAGAGTGCATTATTATCTTGAGCATACCTGACACTTTTTTTTATGTTGTTCAATTCTCTTTTCTAGGGCTTTACCAGTTTGACCAATATAGTATTTTTCATAAGTATTGCATGGAATACGATATACACATCCCTTGGTAATGTCAGGAGAATTCTTTATTAAGGCTGTTTTTATTGTATTTTTACTCTTAAATGCTACATTTACATTGAAGTTTTTTAACAGTTGGGGAATTTCTTTAAATGAATCGCAATAAGGTAGTACAAGTAAATTTTGTGTGTTATAGTTTTTTTCTGTTATCATTACCGAAAAAAAGTCTTTTTTGCTGTTCTTAGGGCATCATCTAACACAATTTCAGGATACTTTAGTCTTTTACCTATTGCTCTAATACCATTTATTTTGTCATCAATATATTCAGGGCTGCAGACTCGGAATGCTCTTAAAAACATAGAAGTAAATACAGATTTCTCCAAACACACTTTAATAGAATTAATTAAATTATGTATAAAAGATTGTAAATAGGTCAGACAATCAGCTCATCTATGTAATCCGATTTACACTACCTCTCGAGGAAGGTTTAAATATTAGCCTAATTGGTTCTAAGAACCTTTCTCTTGTACAGACAGATGGGCTGTCAAATCAACATGCTCCCACTTCAATCAACAATACGACCCGGATACCTGATTTATATGAAAATATTCGTACGCCTACTCTAAGCTCTATCTTACTTAGCATTTGAAAATAATTAATCTTCTTGAAATTGCCTTGAATTTCAGAACCAATTTACTTTTCTACCTAATGAAATTCATTGCTCTATTTACCAGTGGAACTTCCGAAAAAGAAATGAAGAAAATATATTTAATTATTCCCGAAGTACTAAAACTGTACAGAAACTCATAAAATATAAAACGATAGATTTATGACACTACTAGCGGGATCAATCATTATCCAAAAGCCTTTCAGCAACAAATTTCATCGGTGCATAAACTTTGAGTTCATTAGGAACTTCTTGATGGAGTGTTCACGGTTCCCCATGCGATAGGTAACGTGTAAGTAGTTTATTAAAGCCTATACAGTAACACAACTATTTTATATTATTTGTGCAAACTGTTTTTTTTTTCCTTTTTTTCAAAACCAAAAAAACTATATGATTTAAGATTTTCCGAATGAATATAATTACTTCATATCTTCTTATCCTTTGTTATATTAGTATATTCCTCCATATTCATAATTTTCACAAGTTATCTTTTAATATCTTTTACTTGTGTGATAGAATCTTTACAAGGTATAGTAGGGTATCTATTATTGAATTTTCTCACAATACCTTCCTGTTACTGTTGACCTTGAAATATAACGTTAACTTTTTCTTCGGATATAACAAATTTTAGTATATTGCAGACTTACTCGCTTGGCAATTTGTTGGACACGAGTTCGAGTCCCATTCAAGATCAATAGTTTCTAGTAATGTGTGGAACACCACCGTTCCTGTGAGGCAAAAAAAAAAAAAAAAAAAAAAAAAAAAAACCGGATTTGAGTGAGCCTATATGTCTACCTTCTGAGTCCTTAGCAGCCATTGCCTGGCCCTCCCTAATCATAGCTTGATGGAATGGAGGCTTGAGCGCTAATCACATGTATATTTGGTCAGTCTCTAAGGCTTAGGCCTGTCCGTTGCCTCAGACATTCATGGGTGACCTTTAAATTTTCATAACACCTTCATATGA
>NC_090725.1:162387153-162404653 GCF_036898095.1 Palaemon carinicauda | reverse complement strand
AGAGGAATTCTAAAACTGCATAAAGATGGAGGATATTCCGAAGAAAAAAGGAGTTGGATTTGGAGACCTCATCTCTCTCTAAATTATTTTCAGCTTATCTACAAGAAATTTACAAAAAATTAAATCGGGATAATGTGAGAATTAATATTAATGTGTAATTCTATAACAACTTACGATTTAGAAGAGACATAGTTTTGTTAAGTGAATAATGGAATTCACTACAAAGATTTGAATAAAAAAAAACAGAAATGTAGGGCAGAAAATGGATATGCCTAAGACTAAGACAATGTTCATTAAAAGTTACGCTACAATGAAGAAGGGTTAAGCTTGCCGCATACTGAGCAGGAACGGATCCGCTACCAAAGCCACCGAAGCATCAAAACAGAACAGCAACGACGTTCAGCGCGCACACTGAGCCAGAAGCCACAAAACGGAAACAACGCAGAATTTGATATAAACGAAGGAAGATTTCCTTAATCATAAATGAGTCTTTATTTAATTAATGTTACAATGATTAGATATTCTGTATATCAATCTGAATCCTTAAGCCAGATGTTTATATGTTTAAAAAAGAAAAAAAAAATAATAATAATAATAATAATAAACAATGAAATCTTTGTATTAAATCATATGTTTACATCATTGTTATTAAAATACATTTGTCAAATCAGAAAAATATTGGTTGCTATCACACTAACCTCCGAATTCCTCAGCAACCCTCTCCAAAACAACCGCTGCAGTCGTTCTGCGCATGCGCAGCCTGTCATATGCCACCGACGCTTCAGAAAAAATATCTTTCAAAGAATACTGCGTCGGTTCCCTACTGTTCTGTCGCGTCGGTTTCGTTCTGTTATGGTCCAATGTGCGCAGTCAGGTAAGAATGCATGCTTTCGATTTCTATCGGACGTTTCGGTTCTGTTTGGGTGCGTCCGTTCGGGATCAGTGTGCGGCAAGCTTTAAGCTTTTCGCACACTGAGCCAGAACGGAACCGCCGCCTAAGACACCGAAGCCTCAGAATAGAGCAGAAACGACGTCCAGCGCGCTCACTGAGCCAGAAGCCACAGAACGGAACCGACGCTAAATTTTATATAAATGAAGGATGTTTTCCTTAATCATAACTGAGTTTTTATTTAGTTGATGTTACAATTATTAGATATTCTGTGTATCAATCTTTAATCGAATCCATAAGCCAGATGTTTATATGTTTTCAAAAGAGAAATAATAATAATAATAATGATAATAATATTAATAATAATAATAATTAATAATCACTCCAAAATTCTTTGTATTAAATCATAAGTTCACATCATTGTTATCAAAGTACATTCGTCAAATTTCTGACATCAGCAAAAAAAAAAAAAAAAAAAAAAAAATAATAATAATAATAATAATAATAATAATAATAATAAACAATAATAATAAATAGTAATCACTCCTAAAATCTTTGTATTAAATCATATGTTTACATCATTGTTATTAAAATACATTCGTCAAATTTCTGACATCAGAAAAATATTGGTTGCTATCACTCTAACCTTAGAATTCCTCGACAACCCTCTCCAAAACAACCACTGCAATCGTTCTGGCAATGCGTAGCCTGTCAGACGCCACCGACGCTTCAGAAAAAATATCTTTCAAAGAATACTGTGTCGGTTCCGTTATGTTCTGGCGCGTCAATTGCATTCTCTTCTGGCCCAATGTGCGCAGCCAGGTAAGAATGCATGCTTTCGATTTCTATCGGATGTTCCGGTTCTGATCAGACGGTTCCGTTCGGGCTCAGTGTGCGGCAAGCTTTATGGATGAACATCTAGAAATAGATAAAGAATTTACGTACTTAGGCAAGACAGTAGGTGGTTTCCCAGGACATGAGGCCACTATTGAAAAAACTATAAGCATATATATATATATATATATATATATATATATATATATATATATATATATATATATATATATATATATATATATATATATATATAATATATATATATATATATATATATATATATATATATATATATATATATATATATATATATATATATATATATATATATATATATATATATATATATAGATAGATAGATAGATAGATAGATAGATAGATAGATATTGATATGTGTTTGTTTTTTTTGTGTGTGCGTGTGTGTGTGTGAGTGTGTCTGTGTGTATAAATGAAGGTAACAACTTTTACACATTTGATAAGCACCTAAACCACTTTTTAACTTTAACTGAAACTAATGAGGACGTAACAGTACCTGTTAATTATTCATCAGGTAAACCAATCGCCCTCCCCCCACGCATATACACACACAAAATATACACAAAAGTACTGTAAGGTTGTGTTCAGTAGCGATAACTGTTTAGCCTTGAGCGCGACTCCAATTTAGAATACATGAATTGCTAGATTCAAGCCTATCAATTACACTACGATATTTCTTTAAATACCTAGACTGCTATAATACTGATATGACTAGATCATCCCAAATTTCCTGCAAGTTCGAACTTTTGAAGTTCTACTGACTGAACTACTTGATTAAGAATATCATTCCACAACTTGGTCACAGTTGGGATAAAACTAATATAATACTCTAGCATTGAACCTCATGGTGGAGAATTCCTGACTATTATAATTAACTGCACGCCCAGTATTACGAACTGGATGGAACTGTCCAGGAAGATCTGAATGTATAGGATGGTCAGAATTATGAAAAATGTTATGCAACATTCACACTGAAGTAATTGAACGTCGGTTCCAAAGATTAACATCTAGATCAAGAATAAGAACTTTAATTGACCCTAAGTACATGTCCAACAAATTAAGATGAGAATCAGCGGCTGAAGACCAGACATGACAACAATACTTGAAATAAGGTAGACAAGGAGAATTAAAACATTTTGTCAGAATAGATTGATCACCGAAAATCTTCAGACTTTTCTAATAAGCCAGTTTTGGGGAAATTTTTAAAAGTATATTTTATGTCGAGAATCACAAATAAAATTTTAAGAGTCATGCAGAGTTAAAGAAACATTTCCGATGCTGAGATCAGGATATTGAGGAGCCACTGCCCTTGACCTACTTACAACCATACTTAAAATTTTGCTAGGATCCAACAGTCTACCATATAATTTGGTATATGCACTAATTATAGCTAAATCTCTATCAAGGGATTCAGCAATCCCCGATATACATTTCAGAGATAGGATGGATGCAAAGAGAGTACCTTTATCTGCATATGCAACAAACATGTATTCTAGTCTTAATCACATGTCATATGTATACAGCATGAAAAGTAATTAGCCAAGAACACTTTCCTGTGGAACACCAGATACCATAGTCCTATACTGACTATGGTGCCAATCAACAACAGCTTTTTTACATCTATCACATAAAAATTCAATAATAATGCTAAGAACCGACCTACCCACTTCCAAATGTTTGAATTAGAAAACAAGGGCTTCACGAATAACACGGTCAAAGGGAGCACTAAAATCAAGGCCAGTCATATGAAGTTCCTGACCATAATCAAGGGATTTCTATGCAGCATCGGATATTGCTAGAAGACATCACATGGTCCAAGGCCTTAATGAAAACCAAATTGCACACTAAGGAACAGAAAATTACCTTCAGCAAACCGATTAAGACGTTTTGACAAAATACTTTCAAGAAATTTTGGATGATATGGTCGTTATGGAAATTAGGCAGTAACCGGTTGGACTTGAGTTAACAGAAACACATTTACATAGTCAAGTAATATTACCAGTTCTCCATAGAATAGTAAAATCTCCTTTCCTTGCTAACTTATGCAGAATAACATATAACCTTGGAGCTAAGAAATTGGCAGTCTTTATAAAAAAAAAAAAAAAAAAAAAAGAAAAAAAAAAAAAAAAAAAAAAAAAAAAAAAAAAAACAAGGAAAAATACCATTTGAGTCTACAGCTCTATAAGCATCATGGTCCATCAACAGAGCTTTAATTTCACGAGATCAGAAAGCTAAACTAGTTAGCTTATCCTTGGAAAACAGGAATGTGGAGGTTGGAGTTTCTCATTACTCTGCTTACTGTCAAACACACCAGCCAAAAGGGTTGCCTTTTCCTTTGGCCGGTGAGTGACTGAGCCATCTGGCTTAAGTAAAGGAGGAACTGTTGCACCTACACAAAGGAGTGCAGATTTAAGGGTAGTCGACCAGTTACGTTCCTTGGTTGTACCAGAAAGAGTATCTTTTGTTGTTAAGTTGCATTCCTTTTCAGTTGACGCTTAAACTCTCTGAGCAAAACCTCTAAGCTGAGTATAGTTATTCCAGGATAAATCTTATATGTTACCCTTCCAAAGATGACAGTCTCCTGCCTATTCAAATAAGCACGTCTACAATCATCATACCGTCATGGGTTCTCCTTAACTCGGTATACCTTAGTACTCGAAAAGGGATACGCCTATCAATTATGTTGATTAGATTCTCCTTCTAAGCAGCAACAAGATCAACACTACTACATAATTATGACCGATAAATACTCAAAAGATCATGCAAAATCCCATTCCAGTCTGCGTGAGATTTCATAAAATTTTACATCAGGGACAGGCTGCTCAGTCTTCACAACTAATGATCTCAAGGCCGGATCAGATGGCCTAATTAGAGAACCAACCTTATTTGTTATAATGCCAGAAGAGTCAATGTATACGAAATTCAAGCAGTTACCAGACCTTTGAGTAACTTTAATTATGATTTGCTCACAGCCTGATTCAGAGGAAAAGTCAAAGCTCTTAAGCCATGACTATCGGTAGAAGAAGTAGGACTTAACCACACCCTATGGTGATCATAGAAATTACCAACAAAGACAAAAGAGCCATTTTATCACTTTGTATACTAGCCATAATGGTAAGAAGACAATCAAAGATAGAATTATCCATGTCTGCATTCTGGTCGATCGAACACAAATAGAAGTTGTTATGCCTGCCACAAACTTTTATTACGTCAATCCCATGACATCCAAATTCCTAGCAGGACTTATGAGGAGAAGGCAATTAGTCCTAATATACACCGCTATTCCTTTGTACCTAGGGGTTACATTACGTTTCAACGTTATTGATTTCTTAAAGCGAGTTATAAAGAGCTCAAATGAGTGCCTCATATTAGGAAGCAAAGTTTCTGCACACAAAAGAAACCATATTGTATGGACGAAACTATAAGGTCTTGAATATTTGCATGAAGACCACGAATATTGCAATACAGTAGACGGTAGTGACGAAATCTAGGAAGTACTGGTCTAAGATTTCACTCAATGTATCCAGACAGCATAAGAATTGAAGGTAATAAAAAGGAAACACCATACTTAAAAGCTAAATTAACAAGAATGACAAAAGGAAAAAAACCAATAGACTATAGGAAAAAAGGCGGAGAAACTTGTCAACATGGAGGAGCCGATACACCCTGCAAGGGTAGATACCTTTCAGGATAGCCACTTCAACTGAAGGAAGGACAGTAAGGATGGCTTGAGAAGAAACAAAATCAGACAAGGAAAAGACAACCTCTTGACATACCACCGGGCTTCCATGGCCCTTTTATTAAGCCTACGTGACACATCATTTCAGGAAAACAAGAGGAAGGAAGAAATATAGCATAATGTACCCCAGTGTACCCTCAAACAAGAGAACACCAACCAAAGACAGTGGAAGACCATGGAACTGAGGGTATGGCACTATTCAAGACTAGAGAATAATGTTCTGATTTTGGAGTGTCCATATTTTAAAACAGCTGCTAAAGAATCTCTTCTACCCTTAACAAGATGAATTTAGCCACTAAACAAATATAATACAGTAATTAGCCCGTTGAGCGAAAGGTGTATGAGGACAGAGGAGAATATGTAAAGAATAGGCCAGACTATTTTGATTATGTGTAGGCAAAGAAAAATAAGCCGTTACGAGAGATATGGATCCAATGCGTTATTGTCTGGAAAATCAAAGGATCCAATAACTGTCTAGCGGTACTATGTCAACTGGTGGCTGGTGCCCTGGGACTATCATATTAGAGTCTGGCCTGTGAATGATGGTCGTATGATCTATTGTAGGAGTAGCTGTGGTTCAGAAGAACGTCCAAATATGTTAAACTGTGTTTTCTGAAAACAATTAATTGGCAGTATTTCCTTTTCATAATCATATTTGAGTACTTAAAACAAATCTTCACCCTTTGGTGAGTGTTTATCATGTGTTCTAAAACGATCATATTGGTTTTCTCTTACATATATTTCCAGGTATATCTATACATTCCCCTCTGCATATATAGTACATGTCATCGGTTATAACACTTTCATAACTATTTTATATAGTTATATTTTTCTTATTTGTAAATTAACGTTCATAATTTTTTTTTTTTCAAATTTCAGAGATGCTATTTCAGAATATGTAACTTAAACATATTGGGGTACGAAATTTCCAAATTTCTAACCACGTCATTAGAAGGACATCCACAGCCCAACCCATGACATCAGTAATGTAATTTAGTAGTAAAAAATAATGAATCGACTGCTATATTTTTCATTGGTTTATTGCTTGTGTTATGTTCTATTTCAACTCTCTCAAGTTATTTTTATATGTTAGTTAATGATGATGATGATTATTATTATTATTATTATTATTATTATTATTATTATTATTATTATTATTATTATTATTATTATTATTATTATCACAATATATAATTGCAATGTTACTAAACACTGGCTACTGCTTTAATAAGACAAAATTCATTTGGAGTTTTTCATGATCGTTTGTTGAATACAATTGAGCTTTTATTCACTTTATATCTTTGAAACCAGTATCTTGATAATCATATAAGATACCAAATGGTAAAGTGTAGTTAATAACATTTCACCATAAATTTCTTCCAGGTTATCAATATTTTTTTTGCTATGATACCCGGAGCTTCTTGATAGAATTACGTATCTTGAATGGACGATTAAGCAGAAATTCTACCTAAAATGGATACGAAATTCAATAAGTTTTGCAAACATGTTTTCTTTGTTTCAACAAAAATCATTGGTTAAAACATCTGAAGCAAGATTCATTCCATGTTATGATTTCTACTCTTTCTTATCCCTAGCTATAACCTCTTGAATAAACGGGAAAGTATTACATTATAATTACTCCAAGAGGTTACTCAAATAATCTGAAATATATATATATATATATATATATATATATATATATATATATATATATATATATATATATATATATATATATATATATATATATATATATATATATATATATATGTATTTATATATGTATACACACACACACACACACGCACACACATAT
Organism: Palaemon carinicauda; assembly: GCF_036898095.1. Classification (NCBI taxonomy): domain Eukaryota; kingdom Metazoa; phylum Arthropoda; class Malacostraca; order Decapoda; family Palaemonidae; genus Palaemon; species Palaemon carinicauda. Next base: position 162,397,336 of record NC_090725.1, on the reverse strand, counting down.
ATATATATATATATATATATATATATATATATATATATATATATATATATATATATATATATATATATATATATATATATATATATATATATATATATATATATATATATATATATATATATATTCCGGTATGATCATGTAAAATGGCATCGCTTATACAATTGTTACACATAATGAAAACTATTATTTATTAATTATTCTTTTCTTACCTAAATGAGTACGAACAGATTATGGAGGTATGATTAGCATTTTCCAATAATTTTAATCATAGATTAACCGCATAATGGAATAGTAGAATATAATAGGGAAGTGTAAAACTGTTTTCATAGTCATTGCATTGCTAGATAGAAAAATAACATAAAATATTTCTTTTTTCCACTTCTTACGACATATTCCTCGAAACATCCCTTGCTGATTAAATAGGGATTTATGTTCAGCTTTTAAGTTAACTAGAGATAAGGTATGTACATTTTTTTCAGTAGTGGAAAGCTTCACTGTTAAATAAAAAAGAGTGTGATGTTACTAAATGTTATTTTATGACGTTTTATGAGGGATCTTCAAAAGATATATAATTTATGGATCTTCTTGCTGCAGCACAATGGAAATTACCTAATAGTTATGTCATGCATTTTTTTTTTTTTTAGAATTATTGTCGCTTGAACGCTCCCATGTTGAAATAATTTTTCTTTTTTTGTCGAAGTTATGAGTCTGTCCTGAATGTTACAATGTTCAACACGGTTGAATAATAAATTCAATTTTTAGGATGATGTACATGAAGCCATTTTCCAAGCAACAATGGAATGATTCTGGGGAAGACTGAACTTCAATTCCACATTGCACGGGAGCAGATATTCTCATAACCAGCAAGTCAGGTGAAGTGAAAAAGAAAATAGATTTTAGAAGACCAAACAATTCCAGAAACCCAATGGCTAACGTTAGCCTATTCTTTTTCTCAAATGGTTTGCTTTCGTACCCAGGATTTAAGGCCCGATGTCCATTTTAGCTTGACTACAGTACCTTGTTTCCTTAAAAAACAGGGGGTTTCAAGTTTTCTCAGACCACATTTATGGTTTTTAATATATAAATGTACCTTCTACTGTGAGCATACAGTATTGCCTATATTTGTGAATGCACTGTTAATGCTAAATATCGGTCGAGAGAAGTGGCAAGGTTATTGATTTTTTAATTGAGCGGGTGGTCCATTCGTAATTGCCCTTTTGTAAAATAAATTCCACTTGCATTATTTTAGTTACTCTCCGATTTATTAAAGATTCATTTTGTATATAAAAACATAATATTCATACTAATGTCACATATCTTTTTATATATCTATCTTAGTATTGATCAGGCTTATTCAAAAGAAGATTTTAAGAGGAAATAACTTTATATATATTTCATAACGAATAAAAACCGATATCGATCAGATATTGAGTAAATGAAAACCATAGAACTAATTACATCAACCAGCAAAGATTTACATTTAAAAATGAGGATAACCACACGGAGGGAAGATGAATTCAGCATCTAATAACCATTCGTAATTGACAGGCATAAAAAAAACCCAAATGACATGCTTATACACCCAAAAATTACCCATCTAGAAACGTGAATCATCTTACCTACACATATATAGATAAAGCACCTTTACAGACAAACATACATACACCAACACACACGCACAGACGGACATACATATACAAACACCCGCACACACACACACACACACACACACATATATATATATATATATATATATATATATATATATATATATATATATATATATATATATATATATATGTATATATATATATATATATATATATATATATATATATATATATATATATATATATATATATTAGATTAAAGTAAATTAATACTTGTCCAACCTTTTGATCTTGTTTTAGTTTTAAGTTTATTAATAAGCTAGCGTCGTTTTTAGTATATTTAAGCTTTTTCTTAGTTTGATGAACTCTGTAAGAGAGTCATATGACTCCGCAGTTTTGCTTTGTTTACCACCTTTTCCCCGGTATTAGTGAACCACTGAAGTGCCTTATTGACGATCGTTGTTTTTCTCTCCTATGAGTTATGTTGTCTCGTGGGGAAGGCTTGATCGAATGTTGGTGATATGTGACAGAGATAGTTCGAGTTCCTTCTCACAGCCTGATGCTTTGCCACTTAATTTCTATTCACTTCTGGAGTTTTGGGATCACGTCCTTTTCTGCCTTGTGTGTGGTCGCTGGTGTTTGTCACCCGCGGCATTCATCAGCCACGCCCCTTCCCTTGTTCCTCGGAAGAGTTTTGAACGAGTTGGCCCGTATGTAGTGAGAACCCTGCGGTTTGTGGTGTGCGAGATCCGTTGACGTCCCGGATTCTCGGAGGCTACCACCCTTAGTGTTCCCGTGGTATTTTGGATTGCCTGCTGGCATTGCAGCTTGACCCCGTTGACTCAGTGAGTTCTTGGAACTCGTGGAGACAAGTAAGGCGGCTTTCTACAGGTATGAGATATTTTTGTTGCTATTTACGACAATCTTGCATCGCTGAGTAGGCCTACTTATAGATGTGCACGCCCCCGTTTGCAGTACGGTCTTCTGGACCTTGTATGGCCTGATGAGATAATCCACTAAGCTTCTTGTGATTATTCCTTGGCATAAATTTGTAATCCATTGTTTATTAGGTTGAGTTTAACATTTAAGTTAGTTTGTCTGTGTTAGGTAGAAATAATATTAAGTTTCCGATTTATTTTCTCTTTCTTCCTTCTACCTAACTTACTTTATTAGGTTACATTTTTCTGGCCAGTAATTTGAAAGGTAGCTGTCTGAAATATCATATTTAAAATTTCCTATTTTTTTTATTTTACGGTTTAATTTAGTTTTAGGTGATCTTTTAAAGATCTTATGGTTGGTTTTCCCTTGATTTATACATTCATTTATTTTGGTTATTATCGATAACAACCCTTACCTTTTTTTGTGTTTAAATAAATATTGTAACTTTTGTTGTGGCGTTTGTTCTTTTGTTCTTAAGTTGCTGTGTTACATTTTTTACTGACCGCAAATTCTGAGTAGAGACAAGAACCCTTGAAACTACGGCCGTAAATAAGATAGTAACAATCTGGCGATCTTGCCAGGATTTGCGCTCAGGTGTACACAGTAATTGGGATTTTGGAACGCTCCTCAGTGGTGGTTATAGTATTTATTTTTGGAAATACCTTTCCCTCCTACCCCTATGGATAATTTGGAAGACTTTGAGTTTAGTCTTACAGAGTTCTTAGGGTCTGCCGACTGTATTAGTCATTTACCAATACTAGGTAAGGAATATCTGGTTAGTTGTGCTATATGGTTGGGTATACCGTTCAAAATGACGGATACAAAAGGAAGTTACTAATAATGGAAAAGAACAGTGTTATGCAAGGTTTGGCTGAGGCTGAAGGGTTATTTGGTGAAAATATTAGTGATAGAGGTAGTGAATTAGGAAATGATGATAGGGTAGTTGCAAATGATAATGGCATTAGTGGTGGTGCAGGTTTTTCATTATTCGATGATCCTCCTTAGACTGGAGTCATTCATGAAGGTCCGGCTAATTTGCTGCCAAGGGGCAATATAACCACAAACTCTTTCTTGTCTGAAGAGAATTTAGGGGCAGCAGTTCCTACAGTTCCTGTAAATTCTAATTCGAAGGAAATTCAAGAATGGGACTTAATTGTAAAAGGATGGAGTTGTTGAAATTGGAACATGCAGAGAACGAGAGGGTGTCAGCCTGATAGGTTTAATATTGGGGCTACATTAAAAGTGGTCCCCATTTCTGATAAAAGAAATGTTCCTGAATCCTTCAAGGCCTTTGAGAGGGTGTCTAAACGTGATCTCGGCCACCAGAGATGTGGACAGTGCTGATTTGGTGTAAATTGACAGGCAAGGCAATGCGGGTATGCAATGCCTTAGAGGAAGGGAAAAACCAGGGAATATCACAAGGTAAAGGCACTCATTATGAAATCCTGTGATTTGGTCCCTGAGGCATACAGGTTAAAGTTTAGGAATTTTAATAAACATTCTTCCTTATTGTATTTAGAATTTGCCAGGTTCAAGGAGGAACATTTTGGTTGAGGGTGTTCAAGAAATCTTGCTCCAAGAACTAAGAATTTATTTGGAAGAAGTAAAGGTCACTAATTTAGGTAAGGCTGCTCAAGTGGATGACGAACTTGTCTTGACCCATAGAACAGATTCAGGCAATTTTGCCAGCAAGGATATAGGTGATAATGTAGTAGAGTCAGCGAATTTTCATAAGGGAATATGAGGTGATGATAATAAGCCTAAAAATTCTGTGGTTCAGAATAATTTCCCTGCTAGTAAGAATGGAAAATTCACGGGTGAACCTGGTACTCGTGTATTTTCCAATGGAGGTAGTTCTGGAACGAGAAATATTAATGTGAAGACTTGTTTTTGGTGTAAAAAAAGGTCATTTCCAAGCTCAGTGTCACGCCAGAACAAATTATCTTAAAAGAAATAATCCTGTGGCTTTAATGCCAAGAGCATCTGCTGACGTAAAATTACCCATAATTGGTAGTGATAGTGGTGGTAATTGTATGCCCGGAGATGGAAATAATAATCCACATGAATGGCTAAAAAATGATAAATACATATGGCCTGGTAAAGTAATATATAATTCTGTCATTATTGATGTTAAGTTTTTGAGAGATACAGGGTATGCTCGGTCGTTAGTGCTGGATAGCAATCTGAAGGGTTTGGTGAAGTATTCAGGGAACTTTATTCTTCTGGGAGGTTTCCCGAACACAATAGTTTCGGCTCCTTTAGCAGAGGTAATGTTGTCATTCCCTGGGTATTATGGAAAGATCGAGTTGTCCGTTGTCAAGGGTCTTCCTATAGCTGGTATTGATGTCATATTAAGAAATGATATGATTAATAGGATGGCTAGGAATTATTTCCAATATTGTCAATCAATAAGTGTCCAGTGGCGGTTACCACTAGAGCTACAGAAAGAGCTGCAGACTTATTAAGTAATGAGGAAGAGCTAAATTTGAGTAGTTTAGAGGTAGACGTAGATGTAAGAAGACACGGGTCAGTAGTAAGTAGTGTAGTAAGTAGTGATAATGTAATTTCTGATAAGGATCGAGCAACTTTTATTGAAGTCCAGAAAAGAAGAGAGTTTAATTTTAGTTTGGGTGATACTTCTGACTTGATCAAGCCTCGATTCTGGGTAAAAAGGGGCCTATTATATAGGGTGAGTCGTTCCCTGGTTGCTAATGATCCCCAAGTGTCCCGTATTGAGCAAATAGTGGTGCCTTCTCAATTTCAGAGACAAATATTGAATTTATCTCATGATGATTCATTCTCTAGTCGTTTTGGTGTCTGGAAGACTTTCTGTCCCTGGAAAGGTATGATGGGTCGTACGCTACCCCTACAGCATTTTCAAAACCTGTTTGTTCCCCATAAATCATCAGCTGTCTCGAATATGGAAGTGATCGACCTGCAAGGGGTGACTAGTCTACATGCAATTGTCTGCTTTAGGACTGATTTTCGTCTAACTTCCCTCCTTCCCCGTTTTTTTACCCCCCCCCCCCCCCGGGGTCGACCTCGGCCCTGAAATACCTTTATAGGGGTAAGTGATCAAACAGCAAAGTTATTACATAATTATAAATTGTCGAACAGTGTTGATACTTGTTTGGTTCTTTATAGTTTGAAAGTGTGGGTGGATGGTGTGTTTACCTCTTGCATGACATTGGTTTTGGCTTAGATGCCATATATTGCCATGAGGTCCATTTTCCCTCAAATGCTAATTTCTGAATTTTTTCTATTTTTTGCAAATTTCTGATTTTTTTTCTATTTATTTTGAATTTATCTTCAATAATGACCAGCAGGCAGTATTCCCTCGGCATGGATGTCATCAACACACTTCTAATGGACTTAAAAAGAGATGTTGATGATAATATGGAGCTTGCATACCCATTCTTCATTTCAAGTGGTAGATTGGGCTGTAAGAGTTGTTGCGGTCTGCGGCCATTTTCTTGACATACCCAAAAGGTAAGTTGGCATATCTCTATATATTCTAGTTCTGTATAGAATTCGTGATATTTTGGGGTATTGTAATGCATAAATATCATATTTTATAGGAGATACAATGATTTTCATAAGAAATTTACATTGTGAAACTAGGCCGTCAAAAAATGACCTTTAGATTTCGCCCCTGATATAACAGTAAATTACATCTTAGTGCGCATTTTATTATGTATTTCTGTTATAGGATAATATGAGTTCATTCTATAAAACAATTAGCCTCTTCCTATTTCATTTGGGTACCCCAAAAAATTCATGAACTTTGGACACATTTTTTTGGCCGAAAAAAGTTACCCTTTTTTTCTCATTTCAGAGATTGACTTCTATGGGTCCAACTCGTTTCCAGCAATTACACGCTGTTGCTTTGCCATCTAAGAAGGTGTCCCTAAAAGGATTTATGTGTATATGTATATTTCTATTTTTTGTGAGTATTTACGTCAAGTCTTTTTTTTGTATACTTAAATTTTTAATATATATTCCAATAAATAGTTATTTTGTAGAAGGGTATCATTTATATTTTCAGTAGTTTTTAGCATTCTTTGAAGTATTTTTAGCAAGTCAAACAATACAGATTGATGCAAAACTAAATTTTTTCTGAATTTTTTTTGGAGTCGGGGTCGCCCGCGACCGAGTATACCCTTAAAGGGGTGTCATAGTAGCGTACCTATCCAGGGTTAAGTAATGAGGAAGAGTTAAATTTGAGTAGTTTAGAGGTAGACGTAGATGTAAGAAGACACGGGTCAGTAGTAAGTAGTAATAATGTAATTCCCGATTGGGAGCGAGCAACTTTTATTGAAGCCTAGAAAAGAAGAGAGTTTAATTTTAGTTTGGGTGATACTTCTGACTTGACCAAGCCTCGATTCTGGGTAAAAAGGGGCCTATTATATAGGGTGAGTCGTTCCCTGGTTGCTACTGATCCCAAAGTGTCCCGTATTGAGCAAATAGTGGTGCCTTCTCAATTTCAGAGACAAATATTGAATTTATCTCATGATGATTCATTCTCTAGTCGTTTTGGTGTCTGGAAGACGTTCTGTAGGTTGGCTAAATGTTTTTGGTAGCCAGGAATGAAATCGGCAATAAAACAATATGTGAAAGAATGTCCAGTGTGCCAAGTGGTAGGTAAACCTAATCAGACAATTGTGAAAGCATCTTTATATCCCATACCAGCTATTGGCGAGCCATTTACTGAGCTAGTTGTTGATATAGTAGGCCAACTGCCTAAAACTAAAACAGGTTTTATCTATTTACTGACTATGATGGATTGGGCATCGTGATTTCCCGAAGGCATTCCCATTTAAAAAGTCACATTTAAGGCTGTATTTGACCAGTTGTTAAATTTCTTTTTGAGGTATGAAATCCTTCGTAAGATACAAACTGATTGTAGAACTAATTTTACTAGTAAGGAATTTCGAAATTATTGTGCAGATCTGGCCATTCTGCACTCTCCCAGTATTCCTTACCACCCGGAGAGTCAGTGAGTGGTGGAAAGATTCCATCAAACTCTTAAATCAATTTTAAGTACATTTTTTTATGAGCATGGCGAGGAATGGGATAAGGGTCTTCCTTTTGCTCTCTTTGCTCTCAGAAGTCATCCAAATTCATCCACGGGCGTGGCTCCATTTGAATTAGTCTTTGTACATAAAATACGGGCCCTTTAGAACGTTTATTTGAATTTTTAGAATCTGAACAAATAAAGGAAACGAACGTGGGTCAATTTGTTGATAACCTTAGAGGAAAACTTTCTAGAGCCTGAAATTTTGCTAGAGAAAATCTAGCTAGCTCTCAGGCTACTATGAAGAGTAATTATGACAAGAAAACTCGAGCACCGTCGTTTGAGCCTGGGGAATTAGTTTTGGTGCTGGGTACTGATTCGGATAACTTCCTTGAACCAAGGTATAAGGGGTCTTGGAAGGTGGGGAGGAAGTTATCCGATCTTAATTGTGAAATAGAAGCTCCCAGGACCAAACGAAAGTGTCGAATTTTTCACTTTAACAGACTGAAACCCTATGTCTCTAGTAGACCTGATCCTTTGGAAACCGGGTATGAATCGGTTTCTTTGGTGGCAGAGGTGCTACCTGATGAGTCTGAGGAAATAATTAATCTAGTACCTTCAGATGCTCTATCCAAGAATGTGCAATATTTGGATGGGTTAGATGAGCATCTGAAGCATCTTGATCTATATCAAAGAAGGGAAATGGAAGGTTTAATTCATTCTTTTTCAGATTTGGTTAGAGACTCTCCCGGATTCACTAGTTTAATTGAACATGATGAAGAAGTAGGAGAAGCATCACCAATTAATTAAATCCATTATAGACTATCTCCCACTAAAATGGATAGAGTCAATAAGGAAATAGAATATATGTTGAAGCATGATTTAATAAAACCTTCTGTTAGTCTTTGGAGCTCCCCAATAGTATTGGTGAAGGAATCCGATGGACAGTATCAGATGTGTGAGGACTATTGTAACCTTAATACACATACTAAAAATAATTCCTTTCCTTTTCCTAGAATTGACGACTGCATAGACCGCATTGGTTCAGCAAAGTATACCACAAAATTGGATTTGCTCAAGGGCTACTGGCAAGTTCCTTTGTTGGATCGAGTAAGAGAAATTTCAGCATTTGTCACCCCATTCGGCTTGTATGAATGCAAGGTCATGCCTTTTGGGATGAGGAATGCTGCTTGTACTTTTCAAAGATTAATGAACCCTGTGGTCTGGGGATTAGAAGGTACTGAGATTTACGTAGATGATCTTGTTGTCCACAGTAATGATTGGAAAACTCATTTACTCAGGTTACATAATGTTTTTGAAGCTCTCTGTGCTGCGGGTTTAGTCATTAACCTCGCTAAATGCGAATTTGGTAAGGCTAAAGTTGTGTATCTGGGTTAGGAGGCTGGTCTGGGTCATAAAGCCCCAAAGCAGGCTAATGTTAAGGCTATGACTAATCTAAAGAGACCGTACAATGTAAGAGAAGTTTGAAAGGTGCTAGGTATGATGGGCTACTATATAAGGTTCGTTAGGAACTTTTCTGACATTGCTCGTCCCTTGAATGATCTTTTGCAAAAAGTTAAGACATTTGGACTAAAGAGTGTGAAGAACCATTCATTAGAAATAACGCTATTCTCATGTCTAAACCTATTATGATTTCTCCGAATTTTCAAGCGCCCTTTATAATTGTTGTTGACGCTACTGATATAGGTATTGTAGGAGTTCTCTATCAAAAGGGTAAGATCAAGGAGGTGTACCCAATATCCTACTACAGCAAAAAATTGTTAACGGCAGAGCGTAAGTATTCAACTATTGGGAAAAAAGCTCTCGCTCTGATCCGTACCATATCTCATTTTAAACCACACTTAACTAATCTTTCTTTTCCAGTGTAGGTATGGAAGGATCATAATCCGTTAGTGTTTATTGAACGGATGAAAGGGTCTAACCAAAGGATTTTAAGTTGGTCCTTGCAACTGCAAGAACTCAACTTGGTAATTAAACATATTAAAGGATCTGATAATAAGATCCCGGACACCTTGTCTATGATGTAAAGTGTTTATTTTTATTGGTTTTTCCCTGCCTCTTTCATCCTGCTCGTTTCTCCTTGTGTTCATTTAGAGTGAAAGCAGGTGCTAACTTTACGGTTTGTTCCAACGTTGTTCGGCTGTTTCGTTTATTTATACGATATTCCTTTTTTTTCTTTTGCCAGTGTTTTTTTCTAGCTTTTGTATTAGCTGTAAAAACTATTCAGTTCTATACTAGTTATGGTTTCTTATTAGCTGAGAAGTAGCTCGTTGTGCCATTTGCTATGACTTTAATTTTTAGCAAGAACTTTTGTGATTACAGAACTTTATAATTTTATGTGATTCAGTACATTTTGTTCGATTATTTTTTTTTTCATTTCCAGGCTTTATATTTGATTAGACTGTTTGTATATTGGCATGTTTAATTAAGGTATATTTAATTGTGACATTTTATTTCAGGATATGTAATGCACAATTGTGTGTGCTTTATTAGATAATCCTATGATTGTTTACATTAAGGTTATCTTTACTTTTTAGATTGATGCCACGCCCCTTCCCTCGTTCGTCGGAGGAGTTTTGAACGAGTTAGCCGATATCAA
>NC_090725.1:162379653-162382153 GCF_036898095.1 Palaemon carinicauda | reverse complement strand
GATCTTTAAAAATAAAGATTTATTTAACAATATACACGAAAGAGCTATAGAGCTTTTACAAATCTTTTCAAGAGAATATCTAATGAAAAGAAAATCTTGATAACTATTTTTTTCCCTTAAAGGAGAATGAATCTAAATATATAAAACCATTAAATATTCATATTCCTTTATGTTTTGTGGATGGTGACTGTACTGAATAATTTCTAAACAAAGTATCTACTAGAAGCTTGCATCATGTATATATATATATATATATATATATATAAATATATATATATATATATATATATATATATATATATATATTTAAGATCTTTTCGTCAGCATATATGCAAATGTTCTGTTTCTGAGTAACATCAGTAAATAAAATTAATTATCTTCAAATAAATGGATAATAATAATAATAATAATAATAATAATAATAATAATAATAATAATAATAATAATAATAATAAATATTATTATTTTTATTATTATTATTATTATCATTATTATTATTATTATTATTATTACTATTATGTAATTAACTTTTTCTATTGTACTTATTATCTTTTTCTCTTCAATTGAACAATCCGCCAGTAACTGGGAAAGGGACATATCAATAGGAAGGTGATAAAGACCATATCATCAACAATTTGTCTTTAATATATCACAACACATTGTAAAAGTACAGATAATATGTACAAAGTATAAAACACTATCACAATGTTAGTGCACACAAAGTAATGGTCACTTTTGTAAAAAAAAAAAAAAAAAAAAAGGTGACCGTTACTTTGTGTGCACTAACATTGTGATAGTGTTTTATACTTTGTACATATTATCTGTACTTTTACAATGTGTTGTGATATATTAAAGACAAATTGTGAATGATATGGTCTTCATCACCTTTCTATTGATATGTCCCTTTCCCAGTTACTGGCGGATTGTTCAAACGAAGAGAAAAAGATAATAAGAACAATAGAAAAAGTTAATTACAAAATTAACGCCACTGAGGCAGCAATCACTTTCAATAAAACCTGCTTAAAAGAGGGTCTACTCCCGAAATATTATTATTATTATTATTATTATTATTATTATTATTATTATTATTATTATTATTATTATTACTATTATTATTATTATTATTATTATTATTATTATTATTATTAGTTTATTCATTCTAATATTCTATATTAGTTTCTGTGTGTCATAGTAAAGAAAATAACCATCTTATGTTAAACCCGTGAGCCCAGTTGGCCATTATCCTTCGAACGATATTCACTGGAGGCTGTTCTAGTGGACTTTTGAGTAATCCTGAGTGACTCCGTCTAAATAAGTCAGTGATACACGTGTGATTAATCACATTTGTTCAATTGTTGTTACTGTAAGCATTTCAGACAATGGTAAGTTTTCAAGAATATTTTCTATCTAAAGCGAGTGGGGTAAGTAGGTGTTGACACCAGTGATTTCAACCAATGTTTATAGGTTGAGGTTGATAAAACCATACTTACACTCATTTGTGTTTGAGAAGCTGGATTTCTTAGTAAAAATTCGAGCGAGTAACTTGTAAGTAATCAATGAAAGTCGCTTAGAGATTGAACAAATTGCTCATTAGAAGTATTCAACTAGTTCACGTATATGAGAAGACATCTTCAAATTGTCGAGATTATTAGGATTGTATAGCTCCAATGAAGATTAATAACATGTATATCAAGTAAAAGGAAAATAATGATCAATAAAGTTTGCTATGTTGGTAAAAATACAGAAGAGATTGAATTGCAAGCCGATATATGTATAGGTTAAGGATAGAGACTTAAAATAGAAGTGATCATTATTTGTTTACAACCAGAGTCCTAATTGAAAAAAAAAATGGGAAACAACTAGCAATAATGTGACTATTAATTAGATTAAGACGTTAAGGGCATATAAGGAGAGAAAATGATGAACACCGGGCAAGCGTTAATAGGAGAGACTTTTTGGCCCATGATAGGATGAGAGGAGGGAAGTAAAAACCAGTAATTGCTTTGATGGAGATATAAAAGGTTTTCTAAAAGGAAAATGACAAGATAATTTAAGAGATAATTCCCTGATGAAATAAGTAACTATGTGATAGTCATGAAGAAGTGTAAAGAAGCAGGTAATAAAGATAGAAAGGAATAGCGAATAAGATCTTCCGGGATAGGAAATATAGAATAATGAGGCATAGTAAAAACGGGATCTTATGATAGAATATGGAATCAGTGTGGTATAAATAATGATGATAATGATAAAATGAACGGAGAAGTGAATGAAATAAGAGTTGGGAGACCTAATGAAATAAGCGAAATGCTTGTGGATTGGAATGTTTACGATATAAGTGATTAAAAGAAATTTTTAATTTAAAGAAGGACTGGTGAGCAACCGAGATTTTCATTCATAGGAGAGTCTCCAGGCCAAATTAACAAGTAGAAATGAGAAACAACGGTAGTTGTGCAGTAGTAGAATCAGAGGGGGGCCTAATTAACCACAGCTATTTACCTCC
>NC_090725.1:162369653-162374653 GCF_036898095.1 Palaemon carinicauda | reverse complement strand
GGAAGGCATCATCAAAGTTTTCTAAACTGATATCTTCCTCTGATCTAATGCCTCTTCTTTTCTTTGAGAAGTTAATTCTACCTGAAATGGAAATCTCATCATTGGCAGAATGATATATTATACCCAGGATTCTTTCCTGCTCTGGTGTTCGTCGCACATTGTCAGGTACATCCGGGCACTTCTTTATGTGGGCATCAATATCACTTTCACTTCCACCGATCATGAAATGCTTTATGATGAAGGATGCCTCACTAAGGACAATGTTGAGTTCCTTAGCAAGTTGTAATGCCGTGGAAACATCATCAACACTTGTAGTACCATCATCAACATACAAGTTCGATTTTACGAATTCATATACCTGTGGGTACTTGTCCTTGAATTTCTCAGCTATGATTAGCATTGCTACACTGCATATACCACCTGCCGGAGTAGTTCCCCAGGAGTTTCGAAGTAATCGCAGCGTCTTGACTTCTTTTTCCTTGTCCAGTTGATTCCACAAAAGGCGGTGCAGATGAGATTCTTCAGTCTCAAGGCGAACAGTGAAGTATGCTTTACTTATGTCCATTGCAACTGGTATTTTTCTTTCTTGGAACCTCAACAGCAGGGTTGGAATTGGTGGAATCAAATTTGGTGGTGGTTCCCACAAGGAGTTGATAGCCTTGCCTTTAAATGGAACACTTGCATCAAATATGATTCTGAGTGGGGTTGAGGAACTATGCTCATTAAAGTGTGCGAAATGACAGATGTAGTAGACTTTGCCACCATCAGATTTCCACTGCGCATCCTCCTCAGCTGTAACCTCTGTCATGTAGCCGTCGTTGATCAACTTTTCAAATTCGTCTACATACCAGTTCTTTAAAAGCTTCGTTTCTGGACATGGTACGTGTTAACGAATTTAGGCGTTTGAGGGCAATAGGGCGATTGTCCGACAAGGTACGGAAGCTTTCCCTCCATGGTAACCTGCAAACGAATATCTTCTGTTCAGGGTCGTAGGTGAGACAACTCTCGTATGTCTGTACTCTTCGCTCCTCCTCTGAGTTTATGCCAACCGCGTCGCACCGATGACAAACCGGACCATCCTCTACTTCACACATACGATCAAACACAGTCTCAGCACTGGTCTTTATTGAAAGAACTGAATGTCCACCATCTTCTGCAACCTGCTGCACGGAGCCATTGCTCCGGGCTTTATCTGTGGAAACTTCCCCTCTCGGCCGTTCAGCATGACTTACTGCAACTGATGACGTTGACTGCAAAAAGAACAGCAGAAATCTTTCTGTTGAGGAGCTCCGACAGCATCACACTTGGTTCATGAGAATTAGCAGCAAAAAATGTCTCGTGAGAACCATGTAGAATGAACCCGAAGTTAGTCTCAGCTAAAACAAGGTTTTTCTCTTGTCTTCATCGTTTATCGGAAATATGCTGGCATAATTGTCTCCGATGAGCAACTCGATGTCACCGTGAACAGGCTCCAAAAGTTCTGATGGATTGACATCATCTTTGAACATGTCAGCAGCTGCATGATAACTGCCTCCATCAAGTTCACCGATGTAATCGACACCTATGCAACCAACTGCAGTCACGAGGTTACCTTCTGCATCGTAGAGTGGGATGCTGTACAGATCAGCTGGTCCCCAATCTTGTGGCTGGCTTTCCCCAGCAGTCCTCATCATCAAGTTCTTGATTCTGATACTGGTTTGATACAAGCTTCCCTTGCCACCGAGTTCAGAATCTGTGAGACAGTGGCTCCCAAATCATAAAGAACTGAAACCTTGAAAAGATTGCCTTTCCTTTTCATGAAGGCTGTATGACTAGGTCTCATTGTGTTCTGGCCTAGATGATGTCGGAGTTTCTCGCAATCAACAGGACCATAAACCATGCTTGACGCAGCTAGGCAAGCAGCATGCAATAGAGTATGATGATTGTCTGGCATATTGCAATTAACCTCCTGACAAACGTGCTTATTCTGCACTGATTTGAAGGGTGAGAACCAAAGCACTTTTCACACCGGTTATGTTCCTTCAAGGTTTTTTTCTTTTTTATGGACGAAAGACCTTGGAACACTCTGCATTCAGACGTTTGGTGATCAGCCATAGAATGAAAAATACACGATTGAACGGAAGATGGGGAATTTTTTGGCTTCCCTGTTTTCGATTCCTTCCAATTGTTACCCTTTTTGGGCATTCCATTCTTGCCAGGCTTGGCACCTTTTGAACCGCTGTTATCAATGTTCTGTCCTTACTGCTAACCTGATAATTCTTAACGACCATCGTCGGCTCTTCTCTGAAAATGTAACTAGAATGAGCTTCTGCTCGCAATTTAGCTGTTTCTTCGATTGAGGCTGCCGTGTCGGCCATTTCTAAGAGTAGATCGAAGGAGGCTTCAGCATCAAGGTCGTCTGCCAGAATTTTTTCTGTCGATTCTCCTGCGCAATTCTACTGGAATTTTTTCCATTACGATAGAAAATGCCGACTCACCTAATGCAGATGTTCGGTTTTACCGATCTCAGGTCCTCTTTAGCGACAGTAAGTTCCGTTACCAATCGACGAAGACCATCTGCATCAGACTCGCTTCTGACAGGCCTAATGTCATGGACGTCCTTGAGGACTGCGTCACGGATGGTGTTTCCTCTTCCATAAATGCAATCTAATGCTGACCATGCTTCATCCAAGCTCAATTTCGACTGAACAATGAGGCCTTCTCTCGAATTTTCTCGCAATGCTTCTCTCAGTCTCAAAAGTGCCATCTCTCCAGACATCTGGCTCTGAACTAATAGCTCGAAATTTTTCTTGAATCTTTTATACGATCGAACTTCACCATCCCACGTCGGACAAGAAAGTTTCTTCAATTGGACAAATGACGAATTAGGTTTGCTGACCTCATTAGCAAGCTTAGGAATGTCCTCTTTTACCGATAGCTTTTCCATTTGTTCATTTATCTGTGTCCTCAGCTTGTGGAAGGTAACACTTGCATCACGCAATGTTTTCAAGGTTTCGTCACAAGTCAGATTGCCTGCGGACACTCTTTTCAAATCACTATAGGATTCACGAAGAGAATTCAATGATAACCTTAGATCATCAACAGTGGAGTTCTCTGCATCTGCTAAGATGGTCTCGGCGTCCAAACTTTCAATAGTCCAGGTCTCAAAGGCAATGCCAAATTTCTTCTGAGTCAAAGATTTCACTTTCCTGGAAAGCATGTTTACGAGATTGAACAGTAAACAGAAGTACAACACTCAAACGATGAATTCAACGACCCAATTATGAGAACTGGAACACAAGTAGTATTGCTTCAAAACACCAACTTTGGGTCGATAACTGATAATAGCCACTTTTCTAGAAGACGAGTCATTGACGGAACCAACTACTTAGGCATTCAAACATTCAGCTTTCGCGAAGTAAACTCGTTGACACTTTTGTTTACTGTTGTTGACAATTAAGTAATTTATGAACGAGTTGACCTTGACGACAATTTACATACCACAAGGCACAAATTGGAGCGAACTTACTTTAAAGTTTCCTCGATTCCGCAGAGCACTTGGAAATGAAATGTAGCGCAACTGCAGGGGCTTGCACCTGCCCAATCAGAATAAGAGCATTGACACCTCAACCAACCATACGAACGAGGCATGTAACGTAACGACGTTGAAGTCGTTACAGACATTTCATTCTGCAAATGAAATAATTACAATAACATTTTTATCCCACTTTTACAGAGAAAGTGTCAACAGACCTAAATTAAAATTAAATTACACTTATATTACGACTTACAAAAACCAATGATAAGTATATTACAACAAAACCAATCAAAACAGAAATAACAAATTTGAATTGACCAGTAAATTACAAATGGAATGGATCAATTTATACAGTTACTTACTCCAAGTTATTTAGTTGGAGGGCGCAGTCTTATTCTAAATTATTAATGGCGATCTCGAAAAGAGAACCGCCCAGCTCCAGTCCTCAAGATCAAGTGTAAAACAACAATTCTTAACCCAGATTTTCACTTGTTAAAGAATTCGTCCAGTACCTAGTTTGGCAACTAAACGACCCCAAATTTTATAATTGGCTAGTTCAATAAAGGAAATAGAGGACGCGATTCGTGTATGTTTACAGATACAATGTACTTTAAAGTCAGAAAATCAAATATGTTGATATCATAACTTTTCTTTGGTTAATCCAGTCAAGAATGGCAATAAGAAAAAGAAAGAGAGAATAATCTAAAGTATGAGAGAAAAGCTGAAAGGTCTACTTCGAATATAAGACCGATATTCTATATAGTTCATAAAAAAAATAGCAACCAATTACAACCAAGAGATAATTTATAGTAATGTCATATAGAAGCATATTTCTTAAAATTAGATATATACGTCTGAATCATTCGATGTTCCAATGATGAGTTTTCGGTTATAATTGCAGAAATGTATTATGAGACTAAATATCTATAATTCCTTTAAATTAAATCAAACAAATCTATAGTAATATAGATAGACAATTGGGAAAAGTAATATTCCTCTCGTAGGTACTAAAAAAGGTCTGTTATGAGGAATTGAAAATAGAAATTCAAATTTCTATGAATAGAGTATATGTCTTTGGCATTTTTAAGACAGAACATTTCTTTAATTTACTGTAGATGTGATTTTATGCAAAGTGTTTGTGAATTGTATTCACATAATTCATATATTTATTTTCTCACCATATATGAATTATATTTATTTGATCTTTTGAATAAAGATAATTATATTTAGCATATAAATACCCAAACCTGATAGGAAAAAGATGGTGAGCAAGAAGTGTAGATGATTACACATTGATTAAATTGTGCATAGAATACTTGGTAAGCGGAAAGGTTACTTCTAATATGGAAGGTTAAAAGTACTGGCTGAAGTATCAAAATTCTAAAATAGCTGTATCTTATACATAACTGATAGAAAAGTTACAAACAATCGAAGGTAAAAAATCTATTTCCATCGTAGCTTACATTTTCTACAAACACTCAAT
>NC_090725.1:162318229-162356653 GCF_036898095.1 Palaemon carinicauda | reverse complement strand
TAAATAATAACTACAGTATCTACAAAGCTATGCTAAAAAAAATAGTTTCCTTTTTAATAGCAACAACTAATAGGGGGCTACATTTCATAAATTATCTTCATCAAAAATAAAAACAATCCATGTTATAGTGCAAAATCTGCATCAGCCTAACAACTGCTATGAACTTTAAGCCCAATGAAATATAAATCAAATGTCTTTATGACAGATACCAGCAAAGCAAAAATATCAAAGTTTTACCAATCTTGAAATATAAATTTCTTAGTCAAAATAAATGTGCAATTTTCCAAAATAATGAAGTGTGAGATATTTGATGAAACTGTTTTAAACATTTATATTATCATTATTATAATTAACCTACACTAAAATACCATCCATTGGAATAGTTTGGGGCTCAAGAAAACATCAATTGATGGGGGGATGCTTTAAAAAATAACCTGGAAAAATATTTTAAGATACAGATACTGAATACCTGTAAAATCCACACAAAAAATCTTTTCTGTTAAATATTTTTACAAACTGATATCCTACAGGGCTTGAAGCCACTTCTAATACCATAATGTGGAAAGACTGGGTAAAATGTGAAACATGTCCAATCAATTTATATGGGATGATGACAAGAAACTTCAGGTTTCTATGAATCAGGGTTTTACTACATAGGTGGATAATTGTAAACCAAATATCCATGTTTCAAGAAGAAACTGAGAATAGTATATCAAAATTATCAAGCAGGAACTTGCCATGATTTACATATTCTAACGCAAGAAATTCATTGTTTGTCCAATCAATAGTTGTATACAATATATGAATCTTAACATGAACTCGATATTCATCCATAAACAGTTAACCCTGCAGTCATCGTGTAAAGAAAATGACTAATTAACTAAGTCCAATCTTTTTTTTTTTATAAAAAAAAATTATTACAGTACTGGGTAACCCTAACAAAAGAAATTCTAACTATTTCTTTTTCATTTTCAATAAGTAGCAAATATATTGTCATATACTCTAAACTTCAATTTTTCATTAATAAACTATTGCTTTACTTAAAACATTCTTTTGTGCATGTACAAAAGTTCAGCTACTCATTAAAAAAAAGGCCCTCTAGTTTTAGCTAGCAGTTTATCCACTGAACCTTCACAGACCGAACACCACAATGGATTAAAGATAAAAATAAAAACTACATATTTTAAAAAGAAATTTTTATTTCTCCTAGCTATACAAATCTGAGTCCTTTAAATGGAATACTGCTAGTTCCGTTTTCTACAACCAGACAACAAAAAAGAAGGGGTTCAGTTGCATCATAATTACTGTAGTTGCTTAGCAACCCCACTGTATGGCAGTATTACACATTGCTGCGTGGCTTGCATCACTCTCTTCAGGTCAAAGACTTGTGGGGTGGCTGAGGCAGGAACTTTGCTTAAATGACTCAAATTTGTATACCTAGGAAAAATTACAAACCGTTTTTAAAAACTGTAGTTTATTCCTACGCAGATACAAACTTTGGATTCATTTAAATGGGAGTTTTCCTTAGATGAGGGGAAGTCTCCAATAAGAGGTATTCACTCTCTCTTTGAAAGTTACAAGGACGTAAAGGTATGAGCAAAAATTGAAAGTGGAATGTAGGGGCAGTTCAACCATCTCGTAAAGAGACAAGGTTGACGTGTTCAATCCTTTTAGGTTCAGTCTAAGACACAGATGAAGCCATATGAACATTAAGCATCAAACAACTTCAGTGTATCAGATATACATTTATAACTGAGAACACCTCATTCTTACCTGCATTAGGGTATGGTCCAAATGAGAACTCCAGGTCTGTCTTAACAACAATCAAACTTTATCCACATTTCATACCCCTATAATGCAGAGAATAACTGATTCTTTGATAAGCAATAGGTCTGGATATCACTTTTCTGTTGGCCACCTTGGGGCTACTAGTGTTACTCTGATCTCATGATATTTCGACTCTGTTCAGGACCTCACGAATCGGACAGAACGGTGGAAAGACATAAAATTCTACTTGGTCCCTTGGATGCTGGAAGGCATTCTGGTACTTTCCTAAATCTTATTACCCTGTCGGTGGATGGAAATGCTCAGCCTGGACCGAGTCGATATACATGCCTAGGTATATGGTGGACTGTTGGGGGATGAGACTGGACTTCAATACATTAAGTTGAATCCCCAAATGCTTGCAGAAGTTGAGTTGCAGATCCTTGTGCTCCATGAGTAGGATTCTGGACTCTGCTAAGAAAAACCAGTCGTCCAGATATCTCATATGCCTGATGCCCAAGGCATGAGGTCAGGCTGAGACAAGGGGAAAGATTCTGGTGAAGATCTGAGGTGCTGTTGACAAGCTAAAGCATAACACCTTAAATTGGAAAATTCTACTTCAAAAGGAAACCTTAGGTACTTCCTTAAAGCAGGATGGATGGGGCCCTGAAATGTTATTTTTATAATAAAATAAATTTTTGAATATACTTACCCGGTGATTATATAAGCTGCAACTCTGTTGCTCGACAGAAAACTCTACGTTAAAAATCCGCCAGCGATCGCTATGCAGGTAGGGGGTGTACTTCAACAGCGCCATCTGTCGTGCAGGTACTCAGTACTCAATGTAAACAAAGAACTCAATTTTCTCCTCGGTCCACTGCGTCTCTATTGGGGAGGAAGGGAGGGTCCTTTAATATATAATCACCGGGTAAGTATATTCAAAAATTTATTTTATTATAAAAATAACATTTTTCAATATTTAACTTAGCCGGTGATTATATAAGCTGATTCACACCCAGGGGGGTGGGTAGAGACCAGCAATAAATGTTTACATTATTATGAGCTAAGGATTTTTTATTTCATTTTAGCAGTTATCAGTAGAGACCAGCAATAAATGTTTACATTATTATGAGCTAAGGATTTTTTATTTCATTTTAGCAGTTATCAAAATAACAAACTTAAAATAAATAAGTACCTGGTAAGGAAGTCGACTTGAACAATTACTCTGCCTTTTTAAGTACGTCTTCCTTACGGAGCCTCGCGATCCTCTTAGGATGCTGAGCGACCCCTAGGAGCTGAAGTATCAAGGGTTGCAACCCATACAACAGGACCTCATCAAAACCTCTAATCTAGGCGCTTCTCAAGAAATGACTTTGACCACCCGCCAAATCAAGTAGGATGCGAAAGGCTTCTTAGCCTTCCGGACAACCCAAAAACAATAATAAAACATTTCAAGAGAAAGATTAAAAAGGTTATGGAATTAGGGAATTGTAGTGGTTGAGCCCTCACCCACTACTGCACTCGTTGCTACGAATGGTCCCAGAGTGTAGCAGTTCTCGTAAAGAGACTGGACATTCTTAAGATAAAAAGACGCGAACACTGACTTGCTTTTCCAATAGGTTGCGTCGATTATACTTTGCAGAGATCTATTTTGTTTAAAGGCCACGGAAGTTGCGACAGCTCTAACTTCGTGTGTCCTTACCTTCAGCAAAGCTTGGTCTTCCTCATTCAGATGGGAATGAGCTTCTCGTATTAACAGTCTGATAAAATAGGATAAAGCATTCTTTGACATAGGCAAAGATGGTTTCTTAACTGAACACCATAAAGCTTCAGACGGGCCTCGTAAAGGTTTAGTTCGTTTTAATAGAACTTAAGAGCTCTTACAGGGCATAAGACTCTTTCTAGTTCATTTCCAACCATACGATAAGTTTGGAACATCGAACGATATTGGCCAAGGCCGAGAAGGCAGCTCGTTTTTGGCTAGAAAACCAAGTTGTAGAACATGTAGCCGTTTCGGATGAGAATCCGATGTTCTTGCTGAAGGCATGAATCTCACTGACTCTTTTAGCTGTGGCTAAGCATACCAGGAAAAGAGTCTTTAAGGTGAGATCTTTCAGGGAGGCTGATTGTAGCGGTTCGAACCTGTCTGACATAAGGAATCTTAGTACCACGTCTAAATTCCAACCAGGTGTAACCAAACGACGCTCCTTCGTGGTCTCAAAAGACTTAAGGAGGTCCTGTAGATCTTTATTGTTGGAAAGATCTAAGCCTCTGTGACGGAAGACTGATGCCAACATGCTTCTGTAACCCTTGATAGTGGGAGCTGAAAGAGATCGTTCTTTCCTCAGATATAAGAGGAAGTCAGCTATTTGAGTTACAGAGGTACTGGTCGAGGATACGGATACTGACTTGCACCAGTTTCGGAAGATTTCCCACTTCGATTGGTAGACTCTAAGGGTGGATGTTCTCCTTGCTCTAGCAATCGCTCTGGCTGCCTCCTTCGAAAAGCCTCTAGCTCTCGAGAGTCTTTCGATAGTCTGAAGGCAGTCAGACGAAGAGCGTGGAGGCCTTGGTGTACCTTCCTTACGTGTGGCTGACGTAGAAGGTCCACCCTTAGGGGAAGTGTTCTGGGAACGTCTACTAGCCATCGAAGTACCTCGGTGAACCATTCTCTCGCGGGCCAGAGGGAAGCAACTAGCGTCAACCTTGTCCCTTCGTGAGAGGCGAACTTCTGCAGTACCTTGTTGACAATCTTGAACGGAGGGAATGCATATAGATCTAAATGTGACCAATCTAGGAGAAAGGCATCTATATGAACTGCTGCTGGGTCCGGGATTGGTGAACAAAATATTGGGAGCCTCTTGGTCATCGAGGTTGCGAAGAGATCTATGTTTGGCTGGCCCCAGGTGGCCCAAAGTCTCTTGCATACATCCTTGTGGAGGGTCCATTCTGTTGGAATTATTTGTCCCTTCCGACTGAGACAATCTGCCATGACATTCAAGTTGCCTTGGATGAACCTCGTTACTAGTGATATGTCTAGACCTTTTGACCAGGTGAGGAGGTCCCTTGCGATCTTGTACAACGTCAGATAGTAGGTCCCTCCTTGCTTGGAGATGTACGCCAAAGCCGTGGTGTTGTCCGAGTTCACCTCCACCACTTTGCCTTGAAGGAGAGACCTGAAGCTTTTCCAGGCCAGACGTACTGCCAGTAGCTCCTTGCAGTTGAAATGCATTGTCCTTTGACTCGAGTTCCATATTCCCGAGCGTCTAATGTCGCACCCCAGCCTACGTCCGATGCGTCCGAGAAGAGAACGTGGTTGGGAGTCTGAACAGTCAGGGGAAGACCCTCTCTTAGGTTGATATAGTCCTTTCACCAAGTCAGACAAGACTTTATCTTTTCGGAAACCGGGATCGAGACCGCTTCTAGCGTCTTGTCCTTTTTCCAGTGAAAAGCTAGATGGTATTGAAGAGGACGGAGGTGTAGTCTTCCTAGTGACACAAATTGATCCACGGATGACAGCGTCCCTACCAGACTCATCCACAGCCTGACTGAGCAGCGTTCCTTCTTCAGCATCTTCTGGATGGATAGCAGGGCTGGGGGCTGATCGTCTTGTTCAGCAACGTCCTCATCAGAGGGTTCCTCATCCGAAACTGATGAGGAAACGGCAACGGAGTGGGCAACGTCTGACTCGCTGAATCCGGTCGCACTGGCTGGATGCGTGACGGAGCCGGACGCAATATCATGGAACTGCTGCACAGTCTGTGAACTGTCAACAACCATGGGTGCGCGAGGAAGCACAGCGTCAACCCGAAACTGTCTAGACCGTCTGGGTTGTGCAGTCAACACCCTACCGGGTTGCTGAGGTTGACGCACTGCGTCACAACAAGTCACCTCTGCTGGTTGTTGAACGTCCTGAACGTCAACAACCATCTCCGAGCGTCGCTTAACGTCAACGTGCGGCTGGCAACCCACACTGGGTCGCATCGGTGGAGGAACCACCTCAACTGGCAGACGCGAGTAGGTTACCTCAGCGTCAACAGGGCGCACAACCGACCGGTTGGAAGGTTGTTGGCCAGAAGGTTCTTCTCCGCATTTAAGTCCTCTATCAAGGACGCAAGCTTGGACTGCATGTCTTGCAGCAAAGCCCATTTAGGGTCTACGGGAGCAGGTGTAGCAACAGACGGGGTTAGCGACTGAGGCGGAACCGTTTACCATCCCTGAAAGCCTTTATGCGTGACATAATAGTACAGAAAAACTTCAAAGGCTCGACAACAGCTGAGAAGTTGACCTGTAAACAACTTGGAGCGTCTCCTGGCTAGGCGCCAGGGAGAGTCTACCAGCATTGAGAAGTCTATCTGGGCAGAGGCATGAACTCCCAAGCCGAGAACTTCTCTCGTGTCATATCAGACTCTCGCTCTATAAACCAGTTTAAAAGAAGGGAAAGCAAAGGCTGTATCCCCCAAACTCCTCCTGGTGAAAAACCAGTCGCCTAGCCAACGTAACGCTCTCTAGGAGAGCGAGAAAGCACTAGCTTAAAAACAACGGCTTCGAAGTAGCTAGGCCTAGTGTAAGCTCTGACGTTTAGGCGAACGAGGAGCAGCAGTTACAAGATCCGGACGAAGATCCTTAAAAAAAATCATCATGATTTAATTAAAGTCCATAGGAGGCTAAGCAGCTTAAGGCTCCTCTCCATCTGACAGAGTCCTCAAGGGAATATCAGTAGGAGGGAGAACAGCAACTTCCTCATCTACAGGAACCTTGTCCGATAAAAGCTGAGTCTCTCACTGGTGCATTAGTAGCGGACCAGAACGCAACGTCATGTAACTGCTTGACAGTCTGTGAACTGTCAACAACTGAACTGTCAACCACAACAGGTGCGTGAGGACGCACGGCGTCCACTCGAGACTGCTTTGACTGCCTAGACTGAGCAGTCAAAACAACTCTAGAATGCGGAGGTTGACGCACAGCGTCAAAACAAGTCAACTCCGATTGTTAGTGAACGTCTAGAACGTCAACAGGAGCATCAGCCAGTGGCCTAACGTCCAAATGCGGCTGAAAAACCACACGAGACCGCATCGAGTGTGGTTCTAAACAACCTGACTGACGTGACTATAGCTACGCCAACGTCAACAGTGAGCACAAAGGAACGTTAGGTTGGCTGAAAACCAGGATATCGATGAGATAAACGGCTAGACTCAACGGACTAATCGGCAGAATATTCTTCCATAAGGGAGGCAAGCATATTCTGCATGTTTTGCCATACAACCCCTTAAGGATCAACGGAAATGGTTGTGGTAATAGACGAGGGTAACGTCTGTGACCGCAACACTTTGCCTACAAAAAAAGACTTTCGGAGTCTGTGTTACGCTTTTGTTAGGCGGCGAGCAGTTATCCGATGACTGCATAGGGTCAGAGCTGTCCTAATGGCTGTAACCAGGACGCTGGACCTGTCCTGAAAGGACTGACTTTCGCTTAAGGGCTTCGAAACCTTGTGACAGGTTTCTTATGCGAAAAGCCTACGGATGGCGAGGAGAAACAACGTCTCTCTCGTCTTATGGTAGGGGAGATCTTGGTAAGAAACACCCGATACCATAGAGGGAAAACGTCTGTTCGTTGGTCAAGGCCTCTCGAACCCATAAGTCTTTTGACATTACTTCTCCCCTGGGCTTGGGAGCTTGCAAGAGGTCCCGGACTAGGTGAACGACAGGCACGAACAGACGAACCCTCGAACGCAACACTGTAACACTTTGCGCCTCGGACGCAACACTGTAACACTTTGCGCATATCACTTTATCACTTCGATTTTCTGTTTTGCACTTATTTCTACCTGAAACACGCAATTCTACCCTTCATTAAAAGGTAGTAATTGCGAAATTAGTCGTATAATGCAAGCTCATAATACCAGCAAAAAACAGAAAACATATTTTAAGATAAAAAGAAAAATCAGTGGCTGGGAAAGAGACTAAACACTAGTTCATATAACTACGTTTTCAATCTCTCACCGCACATAGCCTGGGGACGAGAATAAAAACCTAAAAACGTTTTATCCTTCCTCCCCGTACAGAGACTAGGGACGAGAGTAACACGAGAACAACGTTACCCGCTTGAACGGAACGTTTTCTCTCCTCTCTCTCCCTCCGTCTCTATCTCTCTCTCTCTTTCTCTCTTGATTTCGCACCTAAGAGAAGAGCCCAATTATATATCGTCAAAAAAACATGTTATTTGACTAAAGAAAAAACTGAAAGGTTTTTCAAATAAAAAGTTCCTTTAAATTAGAATTTAAAACATTAAAGCTAAGAAAGAATGAACAAAACGTCAGAATCGATTTACTCTTACTGCAAAGTGAAACCGTGATACACTCTCTCTCTATCGTAACGATAGAGCACATGTTGAACGTCCTGAACGTCAACAACTGCGTAGCATAAAAAACTAAACGTTAGTTCATCTTTGAAAACAGTACGAAGACTATCAAAGAAATTCTTTCATAAAATATTACATTTAAAAAGTTTTAAATTCTTTAAAAGCTAATTACGATATAAAGGGCTCAACGTTGATTAACTTCGGTTCCAAGTTAGGACCGCCTACTATCAGGAAAGGTCGCATATAAACAAAACATTAAAATTTATTTTATATGTTTCTAATAAATGGAAAGTTAATCGAAGAGGCCTAATAAAGGCGGAGAGATATAAAATATATAGATCTATAACGTGATAAGATAATTACTAAAAGCCTAAACACACTTCCGTCTAAGGGAAGGGTCGGCCATTTAAAAGTGAAAGAAAGTCCATACTCTCTTTGTCACCATAATTAAATCTATCCAAAACGAGTTCAAGTTTTTAGATGAAGATAAAACACCTGCATAGCGAAAGCTCAAAACTAGAATAGTGTACTTCACCAAATAGTTGTGAAAACAAATCCAGTTAGCAACAGCGAATTAGTAGGTCTTGCCGGTAGCCCGACAGAGAGAAAATTGAGTTCTTTGTTTACATTGAGTACTGAGTACCTGCACGACAGATGGCGCTGTTGAAGTACACCCCCTACCTGCATAGCGATCGCTGGCGGATTTTTAACGTAGAGTTTTCTGTCGAGCAACAGAGTTGCAGCTTATATAATCACCGGCTAAGTTAAATATTGAAAAAGTATGCATCCTTTAGGTCTTTGGTCAGTTTTTCCCGATGCCCTCAAGAACAGTAGCCAGTCTCCATCTTGAATTTCGTTTGTAAGACAAACAGATTCAAATGGGACAAATCTATGCAAGTTCTCTAACCTCCCGTCAGCTTCTCTACTAAAATAAGATTGCTGATGAAGCCTGGGAGTCGTCTGAGAATTTCTTCACAACCCCTTTGGCCAACATCTTGGATACCTCTAGTAAGAGGTGGTCCTTTACTGAGCCTTTTAAACAGAATGATCAGGCTGTTAGAATCTGAGGCAATGGGGGCAGCCAGTCTATGAATGAAACTTGATTCCCTAAACACAGTACTTCTACCATCCAGAGATCAGCCCCGAAGAACTGCCACCTACGCCAATGGCTTTGTAGGCATCCCCTACTCGTGCTAAGTTGGAGGATATGCCCTCCCTGGTGGGAGCCTCTATGAACTCAATCTCCACGGCCGAAAGAGTGTCCTCTACGATGAAAAGTGGGTAGAGGGTCTTGCCTCCCAAATTGTTGAAACTCCGCAGGAGGGTAGAAGTTGTCTATGATGGGCAAGTTTATTTTGGGTTATTATTAATATTACAAGCTAAGCTATAACCCTAGTTGGAAAAGCAAGATGCTATAAGCCCAAGGGCTCCAACAAGGAAAAATAGCCCAATGAGGAAAGGAAACAAGGAAATAAATAAACTACAGGAGAAATAATAAACAATCAATATAAATATTTTAAGAACAGTAACAACATTAAATTATATCTTTCATATATAAACTATACAAACTTAAAAAAAAACGAGAAATAAACTATACAAGTGTCAAAAAAACAAGAGAAAGAGAAATAAGATAGTACAGCGTGGCCAACTCCCTCAAGCAAGAGAACTCTAATCCAAGACAGTGGAAGGCCCTGTTACAGAAGCTATGACACTAAACAAGACTAGAGAAAACGTTTTTATTTTGGAGAGTCCTTCTCCTAGAAGAGCAGCGTACCATAGCTGAAAAGACTCCTCTACCCTTACTAAGAGAAAAGTAGCCACTGAACAATTACATAGCCGTAGTTAGCATCCTGAGCGAAGGAGAATTGTTTCGTAATCTCAGGGTTGTCAGGTGTGAGGACAGAGAAGAAAGTGGAAAGAATAGGCCAGACTATTCAGTGTATCCTTAGGTAAATAAAAAATCAGCCATAACCAAATACAGGGGTCCAATGTCGTACAATCGGCACTTGTTCATCGCGGGTTGTTGCTTCACGGCTTTGGTTTTTTTGCACATAAGAACAACTCAATACCTATCAAATGAAAATTCTCATAATCGAGATAAAATTCACGCTGCGCGACGACTTCAAATACCCCCGCACTCCTATGGAGTGCTTAGCACCACTACCTATTGTATCTCTAAACCCAGCTCTCTTTGTACAGTGTATATTGTATCTATTTACTGTGGTAAGAAATTACAGCTATATTTTAAATAAACCGGATTTTGATTAAACTTGTGTTTCACTAATTGTATCCAATAACAATGCTCAAATTTTAGCATCGTATTTATAATAAAAAAAAAAAAAATATAATCTTTTGCATTGTTTACATTTAAATCAGATTATTAACCCTGCGTAGTCCACCTTCAACCTCAATTTTCGAATTAAATAATTCCCATATTATTAAGGCCCGCTACTGAAGGATATTTCATATTTACTGAAAGAAACAATTATTACTGTACCTAACATTTTCCAATTAGTAAACTAATTTCAATAGTTTTATTTGAAATACTTCTCTCATATTTCATTTACAATACTTTTACTGTTGAATCACACAATGTTAACCAGAGTTTCATTCACGTTGCCGATATATGATATTTTAAAAGTTTTTAGCTCTGTGGTGCTTGATTATAAAGCTTGAGAAATTATTTATTACGGTTCTGTCAGTAAGTATTCAATAGAGACTTTGCAAACAACAAAGATTTCATTTGAGAGAGAGAGAGAGAGAGAGAGAGAGAGAGAGAGAGAGAGAGAGAGAGAGAGAGAGAGAGAGAGAGAGAGCTATAAATGTATTATATGAATATTATGATAGCTTACAACACATAGATGCTTATGTAATACTATATCAATTATATATAGCAGATGCTTTGAATAAGTTAAGAAATAGTATAGTAAACAATACACTTTCTTATTAACTTGTATGTGCGTTAGCTGATCTGATCAAAGCGCCCAAAATACTTTGACTGTTAAAATACACCCGAAATTTAAAACAAAAGTACATAAATGTCTTATTAAAGCACAATCAACTATTTGAATAACTAATTTTCTAGAATGCAATAATGCCTCTGAAATGAAATCGAATATTCTAAAAGAGAGAGAGAGAGAGAGAGAGAGAGAGAGAGAGAGAGAGAGAGAGAGAGAGAGAGAGAGAGAGAGAGAGAGAGAGAGAGAGAGAGAGAGAGAGAGGGAGGGAGGGAGGGAGAGAGAGAGAGAGAGAGAGAGAGAGAGAGAGAGAGATGTGTTACAAGGATTTTGGATGTCTCAAAGACTTTATAGTCCAGTCGTAGACACTCCACTTACTCTTTGGTACAGAGATTTACTTTAAGTATTTAGAGAGTTCTTATGAGCTTGTCTAAGTCCTTCTTGAACTAGTTTACTGTCTTGCTGTTTACTACATATGCTAGAAGTCTATTCCAAGTATTTGCTATTTTGCATGTAAAGAAATTCCTACATAAGTGGTGGTGTATCTTTTCAATTCCAGTTTCTATCCATTACCTCTGAAATGATTTGGTCTACGCGTGAATAGATTGTTGTAATCTACATTTGTTATTCCTTTAAGAATTTTGAATGCCTCTGTTAACTGTTCCTTAGTCGCCTAGAAGTTCAAACGTTCCATCCTTCGTCTACATCCAAATCGCCTAAGTGTTGGACCTAGTTTGGTGGCCCTAGCTTGTACTGCTTCCAGTCTATCTACATCCTTCTGAATATTTGGAGCCCAGAATTGGACTCCGTATTCTAGATGGGGTCTTGCTAGTGACGTGTACAGCTGTAGTATAGTGTCTTGTTTCTGTATTTTTATATAACCTACTAGATTTGGACTTCTTTTCAGCTTTTATGCTCTGTCTGGTTAACTTAAAATCTTTGCTGATAATAATTCTGAGATCTTCCTCCTAGTCCACACTTTCCATTTCGTTACCTAGTGGTGAGTAATCTGATTGTGGGTTACTATAACCAGTGTGCATGACTCTGCATTTCCCACAGTTTAAAGGCATTTGACATTTTCTGGACCACTCTCCTAGCTTCATTAGATCCTCTCTTAAGGCTCCTAGGTCTTCTGAGTTCGCAGCAATAATGGCTATTCTACTAGTTAACCCTAAATCTATGTCATTAATGTCGATTAGAAATAGCAATGGGCCAGGGACAGATCCTTGAGGTACTTCACTTGTAACAGCTGCCCACTCTGAAGCTTTTCAATTGATTACAACTCTCTGTTTTCTGTTTATTAGCCAATCTTCAATAAATTCAGTTGGCTCGTCAGTAATGCTTAGGGCTCTAATTTTGACAATTAATTTTCTATGAGGTACTTTGTCAAAAGCCTTTTGAAAGTCTAGGTATATGATGTCTATTACCCTGCTTTCGTCATAAATGCTAAACGTGGAAAAATTCCAAAAGATTTGTCACACATGATCTATTTTGTCTAAATCTATGTTGGCTGTCTATCAGAAGATTGTTTTTCTCTATGTGTTCTACTATTGAATCTACTAAAATTGATCAAAAATTTTGCAAGGCAATGAAGTTAGACAAACGGGTCTGTAGTTGCCAGGTTCTTCTTTTGGTCCCTTCTTGTAGATTGGAAGAACATTGCCTAGTTTCCATCCTTGTGGTGCCTTTCTTTCGTTGGCTGTCTTTTGGAACATTTTGTAAAAGTGTGGGGTTATCTCTTCTTCTAGTTCTATAACCTCTCTTGGATGAATATCATCTGGACCTGGTGCTTTAGACTTACTGAGTCCTATTATTTTCTTTTTGACATCACCCATCATAAATGTAATTCTATTTAATGGTTGTGGCCCTTCATATTTCATAGCTGGTTTGGGGAGGGCCATTGATTCTTCCCTAGTGAATATGGTTGTGAATTATGCATTTATCAGTTTGGCTTTTTTCAAATAATTTGTTGTAAGATTTCACCGAGTCTCTTTAATGGCTAAATTTTGCTTTTGATTGGCTTTCTACTGTTTACATATACAAAAGTTCTTTTGGGTTTTCTTTACTAGCTGATGCCACTCATTTCTCTTCATTAATCTTGGCATTTCTAACTAGTTTATCTACTTTTCGGCTCAACTTCTTGTACTCAGAAATTTCATGAATTGAAAGCTATGGACCCATTGAAATTTGAGATACGAGGAAAATTTCGAGCAAATTTTTGTCCTGAGATACAAGAAAAATTTGAGATACGAGGCGGTTCCCTATGCGGCCGCCAGGTGGCCGAGTGTGCGAGAGGCTTCTCACCAAGACAGAATCACTCAGTCTTTCCAGTTGGATCTCCGTAGCGTAAAGTTTATCTCCGAGCATCAGCCGTAATGTTTGGTTTTTCTACGTGTGCAAACAAGGGTAGTGAAAAGAAAAAGCGTATGAAGACAATGGAGATAAAGCACGAAATAATCGAAAAACATGAGAGCGGTGTAAGAGTGACTGACCTGGCTCGCCAATATGAGAGGAGTACATCAACAATATGTACCATCCTCAAGCAGAAGGATGCTATACTGTAAAGAGCACCAAGCCTTCCAAAGGAGTAACCATCCTTTCCAAGCTGCACAGTGATATCCATGATGAGATGGAGAAGCTTCTTTTAACCTTGATAAAGGAGAAACAGTTGGCGGGAGATAGCGTGACCAAAATTATCATATGTGAAAAGGCCAGCAGAATCTACGATGACTTAAAAGGGAAGCAAGCAGCCGAGAGAGGGGAGACCTTGACGCCAGCGGAAGCCTTCAAAGCCAGTCGTGGCTGGTTAGATAACTTTAAAAAACAGACTGGGATACACTCAGTTGTGAGGCATGGGGAAGCAGCAAGTTCCGATGCGAAAGCCGCGGCGGACCTCATCACAACCTTAGCCTCGGTTATCGCCCAACATGGCTACATCCCCCAACAAGTCTTCAACTGTGATGAAACTGGCCTTTTCTGGAAGAATATGCCCAGGAGGACATTCATCAAGAGACTACCGGGCCATAAACCCACGAAGGACCGGTTACCTCTTGCCTTGTGTGCCAATGCCAGCGATGACTGTAAGGTCAAGCCACTGCTGTGTACCGCTCGGAAAACCCACGTGCTTTCAAGAGCCAAAGGATCTTGAAAGAAAAACTGCAAGTGAAGTGGCGTGCTAACGCTAAGGCTTGGGTTATACGGCATTTCTTCACAGAATGGGTTAATCTGTGCTTTGGTCCGGCAGTCAAAAAAGATTTGGCCGAGAAAAACCTGCCATTGAAATGTCTCTTGGTCCTCGACAATGCCCCTGGTCACCCTCCTGGTCTCAAAGAGGACATTCTTGATGAATTTAGGTTCATCAAGGTCCTTTATCTCCCGCCCAACACCACGCTACTCCTCCAGCCCATGGACCAAAAAGTAATTTCCAACTTTAAAAAACTGTACACAAAGCATTTGTTCAAGAAATGCTTCAATGTCACAGACAACACCAATCTCACCCTTTGTCAATTTTGGAAGAAACATTTCAATATCTTCTATTGCTTAAAAATTATTGACGATGCATGGCAGGGTGTCAAAAGAAGAACTCTTAATTCAGCAAGGAAGAAATTGTGGCCAGCTTCCATCGCTCAGAACAACATTGAAGGGTTCGATACGCCGGACCCTAATGACCCCAAACCTATTGTGGTGGATGAAATCGTGTCTCTTGGCAAGTCCATGGGGCTGGAGGTAGATAAGGCAGATGTGAACGATCTTGTCGAGGAGCATCAGGAAGAGCTAACGACACAGGAATTGATAGAGCTCCAAGAGATGCAACATTCAGTGGTGTTGCAGGAGCTCAGTAGCGAGGAGGAGGTGAAAGATGAGGGCCGCCTTTCTATGATGGAAATCAAAGACATGTTAGCAAAAAGGCAGGAGTTTTCTAATTTTATGGAAAAGAGGCATCCGGACAAGTTGGTGTGTGATCGTGCATTAACCTTTTGTGATGACACTTGCGTGCGTCATTTTCGCAACATTTTGAAGGGGAGACAAAAGCAATAATCCCTAAATAGGTTCCTTTTTAAAAAGGCCGGCAAAAACTGAACGTGAAAGCGAGGCAAAAACAGCTAAGCCGGAAGAAGAAAAGTAAAAAAATGAAAATGAAAACAAAATTAGAATTTTTAGTGTAATGTGAGATTAACATTTTATCTTTAAATGTGTGTATAGTAAGCTAATTACACTAAAGTTAAATTTAAAGTTGCTACTGTAATTTCATTTAAGTTTAAGTTAAATTTAAAGTTTAAGTCATGTTACGTAGTGTTACAAAAGTGTTGCGTACCGAACATGTTGCCGTCGTCTCTCTCCTCCCCGTCCTATCTTTCTCCTCCTCCTACGCACACACTGCCGTTAGCCGCTACCGTCTGTCTCGAAGGTAAGAACTCCATAATAATGTTACATTTTATTGAGGATCATAACCAGTTCCTAGGTATTTGTTATTTTGTGAGTGTAGAAAGTGAATTAGAACAATTAAAAACATGTTTTTCCACTGTAATATACTGTTTTTAGGGTTTTTCTCAGAGGATGGGAATGGATTAATTTTTTTTAGTTATTTTATATGGGAAAAATTGATATGAGATACGAACAAATTGACACACGAGCTTGGTCACGGAACATATTAAACTCGTATCTCAGGGTATTACTGTATCCTAGTTTACTGCTGCACTGAAGTCTCCCATTAGTACAGCTAGCTTACTGCAGTGAGTCGCTGAGGTGTGGATGTGTTTTGGGCAGAGCTCTGTTCAACACTCGCCCTGAGTTGTATTTTAGATTTTGTTTCTCACTTCGAATATCATTGAAAAGATATTAGTTAATCTTATGGAAAAACCAAAATGAGAAGAAACAGTACACCAAGTCTGCCCCCTTGTCTGCTCCTAACTCGGTCTGCCTCATATGTGAAACCCCGGAGGGAAGGAGGAAAAAATGGATAGGATGTGAGTGCACAAGATTTTATCATAAGTGATGTGTGTCTACAGTGACAGGCATCACTGATAATAAACTAAGGAACCTAGATTGTCTATGCCCACACTGCATAGTTGAAGCCAGACAAGCCAAGTTATATATATCAAAACTGAAGGAAGATGTGAGTATAAGAGAAGAGGCTCTGAGTGAACAAGAGGAGAGAATCGCTGAATTGGAAAACAAACTTGTGGACCTTAGCGCACACGCAGCAAATTCCACCCAGACTACTAACCTCACTGAGAAAGTTGATAATCTTGCTATGAATATGGGATCTATTAAGGCAACACTTCATTCATTGATGGACCCAAATTCGGAGAAAACAACATATATGCTGACAAAGTCAAGAAAAAAAAATCTGTTGATAATTAAATCAACAAATACAACAACTAAAACTACTGAAAGAAAACACGAGGTCGAACAGGCACTTAAAAACATTCCTATACTTAACACGAAGTCAACTTCGAATGGAAATGTTGTTGTAAACTTTGTTAACAAAATGATCAGAGAAGAGGCTTGCAAACAAAATTTTGATGTTGGTTGACGACACTGATACGAGAAAAATCGGAAAATTAAAACTAAAAATACTGTTATGCAATGTATACAATGATGAAGAAGAAGTAGTAAATGCCTTGATTCAAAGAAATTATTGCCTGGACCAAATCCAAAATATAGAAGAGAAGTGTAGTCCTAAAGAAAAATGCTTCAGGTGGGACTATCCACAATGTGCTGAAATGTGATCCTGAAGGTTGGAAGGCTATTCATGACAAAAGGGGGCAAAGTTTTGTTACGATGGTGTACTTATAACCTATGTGATAGGTACCGCATGATCACCTCCTACCACTTTCAGAGGTATGAACATCTTAAAAAAGATTGTAAGTCTAAGAAAGATGATAGTCTGCGGGAAATATTCAGGAAAACATTTCACCAAGGAGTGTAATTCGCAAATGTTAAAGTGTATTAACTGCACAAAGTTAAACAAACCAAGTGACCACATAGTAAATTCTAGAGATTGTAAAGCTTATGACTTGGAATTGAAAAGACGCAGAAAATACTGATCATGGATACTAAGGCCATCATAAACCGTGGCTATGTAAATATACAATCTGTAGTTAATAAAACTATACAAATCAAGAATTGATAAACAGGAAATATTTGGACATACTAGCATTATCTGAAACATGGTTAAATAACTTAGACAAGGCTAAGATCACTGAAATGACACCCCCCCAACACACACCTTCTTTCATATACTGAGAGTGGGTAGGTCTGGTGGGGGTGTCGGACTCTATTCATAAAGGTTACTCAAATCTCAAAATGTTAAAAAGAACTAGTGTAACAAGCTTTGAATATATAGAAATACACTTTACGCAAAAAAAAGAAAAGAAAATATCCTTTGAAACAGTCTACAAACCTCCGAGAACAAACACTAGTATCTTCTTTGAAGAATTCAGTGTATTCATTGATATGATTATCATGGAGAAAAATTAATTATATACTTGTGGAGAGTTCAATTTTTAGATGGATGATGCATCAAACCCTGATGCTTTGGCATTTAGTGAGCTATCAGAATCACATCAATTAGTGAATAATGTCGACTATACAGCTACTTTAACTGGGCATATGTTGGACCTAGTTTTGAGTGATGCAATGAATAACATTGTATCTGATATAAATGTTGAAGAGAAATGTAAAATCTCCCCAGTGCAAAAACTTATTACATTTGGTCTACCTCTACAGAAACATGCAGTAGTAAAGAAAATAAACTTTAGACATATATAAAATTTTTCTCTTACCGTATTTATTGATGAAATTACTAAGAAAATAAATGATGCTATAAACAGTCCCTACGATAATGATAACCAACGTTTGTTGGGAGCTATGTGCGTTAACTGTCTTACGACCACTTATAATAACGTGAGTGAAAGTGAATCTGATACCATGTGCCCACCTATGGAAAAAGACTCTAACTGTTAAAGACCAATCTCCTTGGTTTGATGGAGAGACTTAGAGGGAAAAGAGGAAAAAAGGACGTAAAGAAAGAAAGTGGAATCTGTTCAAAACTGAAAGTACTAGGGTAGAATAAAAACTGCTATGCGTCAATACAACTACCTACTAAGAAGGAAAAAGATGAATACTATAAGAAAAAGATACGCAAAGTAGCAACAGACATAAATAAGTTATATCATCTCCTAAATGTTATGACGGGAAATGTAAACGAAAAGAAGCTACCTGATGGATACAGTGACCAGGAACTAGCAAATAATTTTCTGGTATTCTTTAAAAACAAAATTGAAAATATAACAAAGTTATTTAAAAATACTCAACATCAGATTAAAGATACACTTGACACAAATAAAATTAATGAGATTCAACAACATAACACAGAAGGGCATCACCAGGTTTATCAAGAGACCAAAAAAAAAAAACAATGCGCGATCGATCCTATACCAATATCTGTTGTAAATTATTTGCTGGAAATGATGGATGAAAGTAAATGTGGTATTTTAACATTACTCTATCTCAGTGCGGCTTTTGATATAGTTGTACATAAAGCGACAGTGGAGGTCCTGTAGAGAGTGGGGTTCCCCTGCTGTATGGGACCTGAAAATCAGCCGTCAAAGTAAAGTAATAAGTATTGTTAACTTCTTGTCCAAATTGTCTATACAGCTCTTCGTTCTGTTCTTGTGTTTGATGTGGTGGTCTGTATATTACTAGTATGGACATGTTTTTTAATATGGTGGTGGTGATATTTGCACCTGTCACTTCACATTTGGTTTCTAACTTAATTTCTATGGGGTTTAAGTGGTTTTTAACATAGAGCATTACCCCTTCACTTTTTTGGGAAAGGCAATCCTTCTTAAAAAGCTTGAAATCTGGGATTTTGTATTCTAATAAAATCCTTTGTTTTTTTCTTGAATCCAGGTCTTGATAATGCCTATGATATCTAGTTTCTCACTAACTATCTTTACCCTGAAGTTCTCCATTTTATTTCTAATTGACTGAGCATTGAATTGAGACACTCTGAGGAAATTTTCTATCTTTTTTATCTTTCTCTGTGGCTTTGCTAGTTTCCCTCATTTACTAGTGTTTGTTTTATTTTCATCTGTATTATCCAAGTTTTCTACCAAATTTCCTCTATTTGTTGTTGGAGGATTTTCCAAAGCTCTAGTTTGTTCTTGGTCTAGTATGTTTAAGTAACTGTACAGGATGAGATTAAATTGGTTTCCATACACTCTCTTGTCTTCTTCCCTAAAGGGTATTCTGTCTCTTTTGCATAATTTTCTCTTGCCAAAGATATCACAAATTTTAAGTAATTTGTATTTTTCCTAACAGTATTTACCTCGAACTACTTTCTTAGGAGTATCTGGGATCTCCTCCCATCCGACCAGAGTTTTGTGTAGTTTACCCTAAACCCATTTTCTATGAGGGGTAACCTCAGGCAGAGTGATACGCGCCCTGAGGCTAACCCCGGGTCAGAAAGCATGCTTGCTTAGGTCTCGACCTCCAGTAAGTTCTTGGTTGCTAAGGTCTCTAAGAATACCAGGGGACACTCGGGGAAGGCAGGGTGGACCATTACCCGAAAGTAGTTCGAGGTAAGTACTGTTAGGAAAAATACAAATTACTTAAAATTTGTGATTTGTTCCAACACGAACTACTTACCTCGAACTACTTTCTTAGGAGACTTATACTTTAGGAGGTGGGCAAGGCCCTAAAAAGTTCTTGAGACCGTGCTGAGGAATATCCAGAGACCTAGAAAATGGCTAGGTCGTGTTGACCCCATAGAAAACGATTGAGAGGAAACTACACAAAAACCCATCTTAGTGTCTAAAAAACTCACCTGTGCAAGAAATCCTAGGGGACATGTCTTCCTCTTGTTGAGGTACTCGTCTCTGGCTCAGGGCCCTCACAGAGCCCTCTTGAAGCAGAAAAAAGGGAAAGAAGGTACAAGAGGGTTTAAGGAACGAACCTGTCTCTCTTGTGCTTGTTACCCGTGGTTATCACTGAGGCTATGCCTTTAAACTGTTTGGAGCGCGGAAACGACGGTACCTATCGGGAACCCGTCCAGGGATCTTCTTGAATAGTCCTTCAAATAGTGAGCCGTGAAGGTAGACTGGTTGGCCCAGGTGCCTGCCCTTAGGATCTGGCCCACTGCCATATTCTTCTCGAAGGCCAACGTAGTACTCAAGCCCCTAATGTCATGGGGCTTGGGTTTCCCCGGCAGGGGGATTCCCGCCTTACTGTAGGCCCTGATGATGACCTGCCGCAACCAGAAGGAGATGGTATTCTTCGAGACTGGCTTTTTCACGAGGCCTGTGGAAACAACTTTTGATCCTGGGCCGGAGTCTTGCTGTTCTTTCCAAGTATTTCCTCACTGCCCTGATGGGGCATAGGCGCAAATCCTTCACGTCGTCCGATCGGGGGATTGCCGGAATTGAGAAACCCTCAAACCTGGGGTCCCATACGGCAGGGTTCTAGGTCTTAGCTACGAAGGAAGGGACGAACTTGAACGTGACTTCTCGCCAACCTTTCGAGTGAGCAATTTCGTAGGACAGACCATGAATCTCGCCTACCCGTTTAGCTGATGCTAACGCCAGCAAGAAAACCGTCTTGAGAGTGAGATCCTTGTCCACGATGTCTTTCAGGGGCTCGAACGGAGGTTCGGATAACATTTTCAGGACCCTTGCCATGTCCCATTGTGGCACCTTCACAGCTTGCGGGGGGCATGATTGTTCAAAGCTCT
This sequence comes from Palaemon carinicauda, assembly GCF_036898095.1. NCBI lineage: Eukaryota > Metazoa > Arthropoda > Malacostraca > Decapoda > Palaemonidae > Palaemon > Palaemon carinicauda. The sequence goes on along the minus strand of NC_090725.1, from coordinate 162,335,836 downwards.
TAATGAGCATTGAGATATGTCTGGAGTTACCCAGGTCTATGCCCTTCAGGAGAAAAACTTGGCCCAGAGCCGCGCGGACTCCCTTGATGGCTGGAATGGACATGTTGACCACGTCCCTGAGGTAAACTAGGAAATCTGCTACTTGCGGGATGGAGGCCTTCAGGGGCCTGATGTTCCTAGTGGCGCACCATTTGGTAAAGGTGGCCCATTTAGCCTGGTATACAGCTGTCGATGACCGTTTCAGGTAGCCCGACATCCTCGTTGCTGTACTCGACGAATAGCCTTCCCTCCTCAGGAGACACTCGATAACCTCCACGCGTGAAGGCGGAGGGACCGAGGATTCTCGTGGAACCTTTGGAAGTGTGGTTGCCGGAGAAGGTCTGGCCTCTCTGGAAGGGGCCAGGCCGGCTGTTGTGTTAGTTCCCTTAGGTCCACGAACCACTCTCCCTCTGGCCACCAGGGCGCTACCAAAGTCATCCGTAGGTTGCTCGTCCTTCTCACCCTGTTGAGGACCTGCCTGAGCATCCCGAAGGGGGGAAAAGCGTACACGTCGAGATTGTCCCAAGGATGTTGGAAGGCGTCCTCGAACGCCGCTTTTGGGTCTGGAACAGGAGAACAGAACACGGGGAGCTGCATGTTCAGCCTTGTTGCGAAGAGGTCCATCACCGGAGAACCTCAGTTTTGAATGACGGACCTGGCTACTTCTGGGTGTAGAGACCATTCGGATCCTACCACTTGCCCCATCCTGCTGAGGCCATGGGCGAGGACGTTCCTTTTCCCTGGGATGAACCTCGCTGATATTCTTATCTGCTCCACTTCGGCCCATTCCAGAAGTTGTAACGTGAGGACGCACAGCTCCTTCTACCTTAGACCTCCCTGCTTCTTTATGTAAGCTACTACCGTGGCGTTGTCGCACATCAACGCCACGGTGTTTCCCCGGAGTAGGTGTACAAACTCCAGGCACGCTCTTTGTACTGCCCTCAAATCTAGAACGTTCATGTGCCGAGTCTTCTCTAGGGCTGTCCAGTTCCCTCTTACTGATTTCCCTAAGAGATGGGCACCCCACCCCTCCTTCGATGCGTCCGTGAACAGGAGCATCTCCGGAGGGTCAGCCGCAAAGGGCATCCCTTTGAGGGTGTTCGTCCTGCAGCTCCACCATTCCAGGACCCGTTTCGTGTTCGGAAACACCGGGACCACTCTGTGGGGGGAATCCGTTTGGGTCCAGCTCTCCTTCAGGTTCCATTGGACCTCCCTGAGCTTTAGCCTGCCCTAGGGGACCAGTTTCTCCAGAGACACAAGGTGGCCTATCAGTCTCTGCCAGTCCTTCGCCCTCCTGGGTTGGTCCGTCAGGAAGGGGAGGAGGACCTGGTCTAAGTTGTCCAGCCTGTCCGCGGAGGGGAAGGCTTTCACTAACCGGGAATCCAGAACCATCCCAAGGTAGGTCGTCCTGGTGGAGGGTATCAGTTGCGACTTCTTTAGGTTGATGGTGATCCCCAGAACGTTGCAGAACTGCAGCAACATCGCGCCTTGCTCCTTCAGTACTTCCTCTGAGGCTAAAAGTAGCAACCAGTCGTCCAGGTAACAAATCAGGCGGATGCCCTGTTCGTGTGCCCCGACTGAGACCATTGTGAAGACCCTTGTGAAGACTTGGGGGGCATTGGACAACCCGAAGCAGAGGGTCTTGAACTGCAACGTCTGGTTCTCCCATTTCACCCGTAGGTACTTCCTGCTGGAGGGATGAACCGGGATCTGGAAGTAAGCATCCTTGAGATCTAATGACATCATGAACTCCCCTTCTCTCAAGGACGCCAAGACTGATTTTGGAGTGTCCATTTTGAAGTCGGTCTTGCAGACAAACTTGTTGAGGGCTGAGAGGTCTATGACCGGTCTCCATCCTCCTGTCGCTTTCTCCACCAGGAACAGCCTGCTGTAGAACCCCGGACCTGGGTCCTGAACAGGTTCCATTGCCCCTTTGGCCAACATCGCTGAGACCTCTCCCTGCAGAGCTGTCCGTTTCAAGGGATCCTTGGGGGCTAGCCACTCCGCCTGCTGGTCTGGTATCAGAGGTGGAGGGTCCACTAGGAAGGGCAACCTGTACCCTTCTTTCAGAACTGTCACGGTCCACGGGTCTGCTCCGTGTTCTTCCCATGCTTGCCAAAAACGTTTGAGACATCCCCCCACCTGAGGCTCCGGCAGGAGTAGGGGCCTCCCTCCTTCTCCTCGAGGAGCGGCCTGAACGCCCTCTTCTGGACGCCGCGAAGGACAGCCTAAGGCGGCTTGGGTCGAGGCTGATCCCCGACGGGATGGCTGAGACGACTGGGACCATGTTGTCCCCGAGTTGTCTCTCCTAGGGTGGTTAGGAGCGGGCCGAGGAGGGCGAGGCGTGTCAACGGAGGACCTTCTGAACGTCGGCCTTCTGTCCGGATGGGGCCTGGTCTCGAACGGTTCCTTCAGCCTCCGAACTCTCTCCATCGTTTCCTCCGCTGCCTTCGGGGGGAAAGATCGAGTCGGCCCACAGGGTCAGGTTCCTCAGAGATCTGGCCTCTCTGTCCGGCAGCCTCCTAGTTAGTTTGCTTAAAACAGTGTCCCTCCTTCGTAGGACCCAGTTGGCAGACATGGCTAACGACTGGTATGAAAGGAATTTCAGGGCCTTGCCTCCCGAACTGATGAGTTCCTTGAGCAAGGCCTGGGTCTCCGGTACTGTCAGGTCGTAGGACGACTGAACGCCCACCAGGGTGGAGGCCCACCAGTCTAACCAGGAGGAGACGTTGACAAGGTCCTTCGACATCTCCATCATGACCGCCTCCGAAGGAGAGAAGCAGATCGGAGCCGTGGACGCCCTTTCTTCTGAGGCTCCTTGCCCCAACACGGTGAGTGCTGGCTCCAGTGCACAGGCGCCCGCTCGCTCTCCCTCTGGGAGGTAGAACCTGCTCTGGGACTTCAGGCCCTGGAGCAGCTTGGAGGCGCTCCGGCTCTTAGGCGCCTCGGCGTGGTTGGCCACGATCCTGTCCACGTGGACCCTTCCCAAATTAACGTCCCTCGCCAAAGGGAGGGCCAAGGACCGGGGCGTCCACTATTCTGTTGAGGCTGGAACACCATGCATCGTCGGAGGAGGGTTCTGGTACGTCCAGCCTGTGGTGACTTCTGATGAGGCCTATCACCCTCCGATAGGCCGATACCTCCGCTGCTGACCCCTCTCCATGGTCGTCGAGCTCCTCCTCCGGGGGTGATGGTACATGTGACGGGGTACCCCGACCGAGGACCTCGCACGTGGGGGAGTCCTGGACCGACGCTCTCGCTGGGGTTCCCGACGAAGGACGGTCATCTCCGTCGGAACGGGGGCCTCCATCCTGGGTCTAACATCTCTCCTGGAGGTCCTCAAATCTGTGGGCCTGCTCGTTGAGGAAGGCTGAGGGCTGCGCTCGTGACGAGCTAGGTGGCCCTTGGAGGTCAGGACTCGGCTGCCAGACCGAAGGGGCGACTCTCTCCACTGGGCGGATGGAGCCGGAACCTTCGCGGTCTTATGCCTGTCAACTGGAACCTGCCATGAGGAGTCCCTCCGTCGGGTGCCACTGCTGCCGGAGGAGTATCTATCCGGGGAGCTCGTCCTTGGACGCCAACTTCAGGGGCCCGGCGCCGCAGCTAGCTCCAGAAGCCTGTCGCGGTGAACCATCACCCATTCGTTGCTCTTGGGGGATCTTGGGCGCCGACTCTCGTGGCGCAACCTCAAAGGGGAGCGAGAGTGCGACAACTTCCTGCGGGACTTCCCCCTTCGTCTCCTGAGCTTCCTCAGTGCTTCATCCTCCGAAGAGCAGAAAAGCTCCTCCACTGAGGAGACCGACAACTTACAGGCCCTCTTCAAAGGCCTCGCCTCCCGCGGTGGTGTAGCAGGATTCCTGCGACGCTCCGTGGACGACGACGCCTGCAGAAACACCTCTGGGAAGACGGCCGACGGCGCAGGGGGGGAGCGAGGAGGCTCTCCCGTGGTAGACCAAGTGCCGAGGTCTTCCTCCATCCTCCTCGGGGACCTGAAGGGCATCTAAGGGGGAACCCATGCAGTGGGGTCCGACGGCGGGGAAAGCTCCTTCTCGACGTCGCCCTCGGCTGCTGAACCATCTGAAAAGCACGCCCAAGAGGCTGGAGAGGAATTAGCAACATTCTTACCCCACATGGGGTCATCAGAGGAGACTCTGTCCCCTGATCTATAGGCATCCTCTCACCACAGGACTGGTAGGAAGAATGGACCCCCAATGGAATCAGCCACGCCTTCCCCCTCTAGCTTCTCTACCTCTTGAACTTCTAAGCAGAAAGGGCTGTTTGGCACCCTGCTTCTTAGAAGCAGACTGCCTTGGGGCTTCAGACCCCTTTTTATGCCCCTAATATTTTGCTGGTGACGATCTTTGTGGCGGTGGTACCAAGGAGTATGAGAGAGAAGTCATTGCCCGATGGAGAGGGTCTCAACTCGCCTTTCTCCATTTCTCTGCGACTGCTTCGATGTCCTCCACACTAAAGAGGGAAGGACTCTCCATCAAGAATTGCGAAGCTTCATAGCTTATCTCCTATAAAAATTTGCAACTTCACAAGACCCAGTTTATCTCGGGATGAAAATGGCACAAAACATGGCAAAGTCTTTCTCTCTATAGACAGAACAGAGACTCAAGCGGGCAGTGCACCCCTTTCTGTTGCAAGACATGCTATGAGCTTATCAGTGGCCGAGGCTACTGGGTCAACTGTCCTCCTTGGAGTGACTAGTTCCCAACAGCCATCTTCGCATCCCATCTCTCAAGTGGCGGCTGAAGGCATTTTGATCTCAATATAAAGACCCTCCGAACCTCCTGGTTCCAATAGGGTTTGAGCAAAGGGGAGACCTGAGTTGGTGGATATCACACACCAACCTACTCAGGAGTGTAGACCTCTCTACATCCCCAGAATTGATGCTCTTCACGGATGCATCAAAAGAATGGAGGTGGGCTCACCTGTTGCACCAAATGGCCTCAGGGCTGTGGTCCAAGTCTGAGGGAGTGCGCCACATAAACCTCCTGGGAATGAGGGCAGCCTTTCTAGCCTTCAAGCAATTCCATCACCTCCTTTTAAGACTGTTGCTAATGAGTGACACCACCGTAGTGCTTAAAATAAACAAGCAAAGAAGATACTTTTTCACAAGCCCTCTGTCATCTAGCTGTAGAGATAAGATGATGGACGGAAAACAACTCGGTAGCTATCAGCCCGCTTCATCTTGGGCAAGAGAAACATTGCGGCAGACAATCTGAGCAAGAACACCTAGACACTGAGCTCAAAGTGGTCTTTGAAATGAAACATCAGATAGCCGACAAAGTTTTGCCTTGTGGGATTCACTGACCTGTTCCCAACATCCCTCAACAGGAAACTCACAGCGTACTGCTCGCCAGTACCAAATCCCCAGGCCATCAACATCAGTGGGACATCATAAACGTCTATGCGTTAACCCCCTTCTGCCTAATAAGGAGGCTTCGGAACGAGTTAAGGGCATTGCAAGATCTCTCAATGACCCTCATACCTCCATTGTGGCAATGTGCACAGGCTCCAAGGGAGTTCCCTCCACTTCTTGATCTACACAGATGACCCCACACAAAGATATTTCAACAGCTGTCACGTTAGACACCGCTGAATTCAATTCTCTAAGAACAAGAGAATGAGGGAGGCAATAACCCCATGGGGTTGTGCCTTCCGATGCAGGGGAAGGAACCGATTCAAGGAATCAGTGAACATAACCATGTATGAGATCCGATATGATGCAGGAGACTGCATAACTAACACAGTTCCTATCCCAGCAAAGTCAGCTCACGAGGTAGTCCTATGATATACGTGAAACAAGGGAGGAGGTAGCAGCCGAAGCAGCAACTTGGTCCCTTGAGGCCTGTACACCATTCTGTAGTAGTGCAGAACGTACGTTCATGAGGGATGAACGTTCGGGAATATGCCGGATTCAACGAAGAAACCAGGCTACATGAATGCGGGTTCTTTGCATTTCGCAGGAGATGAAAACTTCGGGAACCGAAGAAACCCTGTTTGTGAGAAACATACAAAAACCAAAAGGCGAGGGGTACTAAACACCAAGGTCAGCTCTCGTGCATTATCCCAGTTGTTGTCCAACAGAACGGATAGCACCAGAACAGCTTTACCCCGAAAGGCAAAGTATCCAGGGCTAAATGTTGGATGTTGGAAGTGGCTGCTGGTTCTGAAAGCAACTTAGAGACTTGACTAATGACGATCCTGAATGGCCTTGGTGATGATCACGAGCCGGCAAACAGCGAACAGCAAGCGAGAGTCAGGTTGATAAACAGTGACCCGTCGAGTGGCGAGATAACGAGTTGTTGAACGTCAATCAACGAACGGCGCAATTGGTAAGAAGTTGGATATTGTCAACCTGTTGAAACAGCGATTAGCAAGCTGGTGAATCGGAGATCTGGTGAAACAGCAAACTGGCAGCAAGCAAGCAAGGGATCGGTGATCAGCGAGCTTGCGATCAGCAAGATGACGATCGGTGAGTTAACAATTGGTTAGCTGGCGATCGATAAGCTGGCTATCGATGAGCTGGCGATTGACGAGCTGACGATCGGCGAGCTGTAAATAGGCGAGCTGATGATCAGCAAGCTGTAGATAGGCGAGCTGATGATCGGCGAGCTGTAAATAGGCGAGCTGGTCTAGCTGTGAACTGGATATCGGCGATTGGCGAGCTAGTGATCTGGTATCGGTGAGCTGTGAGTAGGCAATTGGGGAGCTGGAGAACCGCAGAATGGTTCAACAATAGTTGACCTAGTGATCGGCGAGCTGGCAATCGGCGAGTTGGCAATCAGCGAGCTGTAGATCGGCGATCGGCGAAAAAAAACAATCAAGTGGTGATATGCAAATGACAAGTTTGGGATTAGTGATCAACAAGTTGGAGTTTGGTTATCTGATGATTGGCGAACTGGCATCGGCGAATGACAAGCTGTATTAGGGATCGGGGATCGGTGAATTGACAATTGGCGAACAAGAAATCGGCAATCAACGAGCAGGCGATCAGCGAGTTGACAATCGGCAAACTGGAAATCAGAGATCAGTGATCAGCAAACTGGAAATCGGAGATTGGTGAGCTGGTGATCGTTGATTGGTGAACTAGCAATCGGCGAGTTGATGAGCTAGCAATCAGCAAGTAGATAATCAGCAATCGGCAAGATTTGCTGCGAAGACAAAGAGCAGATAAAGAACAAATCCAAATCCCGCCGAAGGAATCCCCGAAAGGGAGACCAAAACAGGTGAAAGTAGTCCCACCCAGGGGCGGTAACCAACATTTGCTGCTTCAGTCAGGAATTCTCCCTGCAAGCAAGGAAAAGTTCCAACACCTGGAGGCAAACCTCCGGGCAGCAATCGCTGCTTCCTTCAATGAGTTCTATCTCAAATTGAAGGTTGACATAAGGTGTTGCCTGAAAAAGAAAGTCCGAGCTTGTTTCTGGATTCCCCCTGAAGGAGTTACCCGGACGAAGAGTGAGAAAGGATGAATTCAATTCATGCCAGAGGAACCCCCCGAAAGGAGGACCAAAACAGGTGAAGGAAGACTAACGCGGATGGGAAGGAAACCAAAATCTGCTGCCGCTACCGGTAATTCTCCCTCAAGCAGGAAGACTGCCGAACAGCGGCTGGTGGAAGAACTCTCCCTCGAAAGAGAAAGCTCCTATACATGGAGGCAAACCTTTGGGCAGCACACACTGCTTCCCTTAAACAAGTTCTATCTCAAATTGAAACTTGACATCACATGTTGCCTAAGAACGAACCTGAAGCTTGTTCTCAGGGTTCACCCTGAAGGGGTTACCTGAAACAAGGCATCAGTGCTATGAACAAGAATAGACGAATCCAATTCCTGCCAGAGGAATACCCCAAAGGTAGACTGAAACAGGTAAAAAAAAACTCTCCAGCAGACAGGAAAGATTGTCGAATAATGTCTGTTGGATGGACTCTCCCTTGGAAGGGAAAGTTCCAACACCTCAGGCAACACACTATTTCCCTTCAATGAGCTCTATCTCAAATTGAAGGTTGATAAAGTGTTGCCTAAGAAACAAAGCCGAAGCTTGTTTCTATTTCCCCCTGGAAAACAGTTAAGAGGAGAGTAGTTCTACCTCGCTAAAAAGTCTTATGGCTAGTTTCAGCTTCGCGGAAAGGATAATCCCTACAAATAGCGTAAGGTTTGTACAGTAAGTGCAGGAACAAATTAGGCTATTAACATGTAAAAGGAGACTCACAATGCAAAAAAATTGCAGCACAAAAGCCACTACAGAACCAATTACTTTTGTATTTTGAGACACTACTGTAATATGCTCTGCAGGATTCACCTTGATAGTGTTTTTCAACTTCTGGATAAATTTAAGTCAACATTCGAGATAACGTTAACCAACTTTTGAATGACATCATATAATATTGTATGTACAAACATACAGACAACAGAATAGGCTGGTGTGTTCAGATGCTTTCATGGCAGACGACAAGAGGTTCGTAGTGTACTTTCGACTTAGTCTGAATGAGATGTAGGACATGGGATTCCCAGTTAATAGATTTTCTCATGCTGCTGGCATACACGCCAAACAAAATGTGCTTTCCTGCCTCGTGGTTCCTAGGAACTACCTATACGTTAATAGATCTCAGCCATGAATCAATGTGACATCTCATAAATGCATCAATAGTTGTATACCATCAAGTAAGGGTAACAGAATAATGTCACATTCAACGCCTGGAAAGGAGAATCCAGAGGGAACTTTTAAACTTCCTATTGGAAGACTGCTCAGATATGGGGGAGTAACTTCATAGCTGCAGAGGACACTGTGAGTCTTAACAATGCAGCATGGCTATACAAAACAGAATCAGATAAGGCATATAACAGTCTTGGGAGCATGGAGTTTGTGATATGGTCTATATTGTATGTCAATCCTTACACACTGGAAAAGTCTGCTGAAGTAAACATTTTTGACTCTCACATAAATAACTCAAAAGATAGAGGTCCTTGTCATTAGAAGATATGACTAAAAAGCTCAAACATCTACATACCACATAGGTATACAGGATTTATGAATGGTCAAACACGGTGCATGTGAGCATATACTTTCTGAACCCAAATGAACCAAGTCTTTGGAAATCTGGCAAATCTACATTACGTTGAATTCATAAAAATTTTTATTAGGCTACAATGGAATAAGCTAAAAAAATTTAATTAAAACAATTTTTCTTCAAACGAACCAGAGCAAACTAAAATAAGCAACAGAGAAATAACAGAGAAAAGAATATTAAGAAAAAAGAAGCCTGTTACCATAAACAAAGCTAGAAAAACAGCTGTATAATGACAAGCCAGCAAATTTTATATGTTCAAGATATCCCAGCATAACTACACTTGGCAGAAATTAAGAATAAGAATTACAGTAATATCAAAACAAGCAGTCACAAAATGAAGTGAACAAAAACATTACTTGAAGTTTACAAAGACGTAGGAAAAAAAAAATGTACTTGCTTATAATACCTCACTGGCAGAGGAGACCATGGGCTCCATGAGTAAACAAAATATAATACTATAAAGTGCAAAAACTATACAACCCTATTCAAAAATTGATTATGATGTATGGATACAAGAAAAGAAAGGAATGACACAAAACACAAAGGCTAAATCCAAGGAGGGGAAAACAGTATGTGAACAGATGAGTCACAAATGACTGAAGATGGAAGTAAACTGCCAGAAATCTGAGTGGGAACAGTAACTTCTTTTCCTTCCAAATAGGAAGAGGTTGGTTCAACTGGAGAGCCATCGTACACAAGTGAAGCAACAAGATTAATGGATTTGAAATAAATCAATAAAACGTGATTGTAAGACAACGAAGAAATCTCTTTTGTAAAGGAATAAAAATACATGAACTACAAATAATGACAGCATATTTAAAATTTCATCCCTCTTTAAAAAGAATTAAAAAAATTCATCTGTACTGATAACTAAAAACTACAAATGATGAAGTTGGTAACCATGACCCTTGATAAATGCTATCAAAACCATCATTAATATTACTGAACTATAGCATACTGCTAAAAACTTCCAAGCCACCAGTTTGGCAAATACTAGAAAATGAAAATGAATAAACACCTATAAGAACCCACTCAAAATTAATGTACTGTAATCAAATAAAAAGGAACTGAGGTAATATTGTCTTCATAAATTAGCACCAGCTTTACACAGCTAATGCTGTATGTTATACTTGTATTACTGTACCTTGATGCTGTCCATATGGGGTGTGCTCGAAGACGAATGTAAATTTTTCACCAAACATCCTTAGAGGGGTAACACACTACTTTACACATTAGAAACAACAAATACACTTGGAAAAATTGCATCAAAAATTTTTTTTTTAATACACCTCATGGATGAATGTCCAGAAAAAATGTAAGCATTTACGAAGGCTTTAATGTTAAAATGTAGCCCCCTTTTTTAGCCTTGCAAATACCTAAAAGGAATTTTTAAAAAATAATGTTGAAAAAACACTCATTACTAATAATTTGATGATGATGCGCAAAATTGAAAAAACAATTTACCATATCATCGGGGCCTTCACAGGAATGTCGATAAGGCATCCCCTGGAAGAAAAAATGGAAATCTATGTTAAAAAATAAATAAAACAAAAGACTAAGATGGGTGGTTGTAGTGGTGGTAGTGGTTGTTGTTATTGTTGTGGAGGACTGTAGAGGGATGAGTTACAGGTAAGGGGAGGAGAGACTGCTTTCTAGTGTAAAAGGGATTTACTCTGAACTTAAAAGAAATAAATAAAAACATGAGGTCAAGGTACATACTGTATTTGCACTTTGCATAACAAAGAGAAACAATAAAAGGAAATATAATAAAAAAAAAATTGATAGAGTACAGACCGATAAACCAACCCAATGTCTGTACAGTTGTTCATGCAATATACTATTCTAGACAAGTAGCAGAACATTCAGAAGCACAACAGAAAACTAAATCTGGATCTGTTATGTTTTTATCAGATAGGAGTTTAACAATGAACTGCAGTTCTCAGGATATGTAAATTTCCTACTGTGAATCGAGCTGAGCAAAGAACACAGGAAGTGACATTTCTGTAGGAAACAACCTAATTTGCCTTTGCTGTACATATTCAAGCTACCGTAAGACCTTAAAATACTGTACTGAAATACGTTATCTTCACATACCAAGACTCAGGATATATTTGTAAATAAGAGTTTTATAGCAGACCAAGGCAATGAAAGAATTCTCAATTCCAAAGTCATACAAAGTTGGATCCATACATTTGGTCCATTCTGTGTTCTGCTGGCCATCCAAATTCTAAAAATAATGATGAAATGCTTGAGTAACTCCTATGCAGACTCTTCTGAGCTAACGACTCTAAAAGGTTAATCGAGTCTATTGAAAAATAGTAGTAAGATTCTTAAATACGGTAACAAGCTTGTTACTAGCATATTCTACCCTAAGATAATGCAACTTCCATAATATTCTGCAAGTTGCTCTGCAATCAGGACTACTATATTCTTGGCACTTTCACAACCTCAGTCAACACCTGTCTAAAACCTTTAGCAATCTCTGCAATTAATAAATCTATAAATATCAAAACATTTTACATTATTTTACTAATAATTACAATTATGGCCAGTGACTATGAAGTGAAAATGGACACTACAGAAAAATATTAAACTGATCCCTTTAAAAAGATAGGCTTCAGTAAATGCAATTCACAGTACACTTTGGAAAGGATGACTGAGGTGGAAAAGTTGTGTCATCATTGCTTGAACCTACGACAGATGAGAGCAATCAACCACATACCTCAGGCACTATTTTATTGAGCATCATCTCCATATCATCCCTAACATAGGGGTCCCAGTTTTCATTCAGCGCTAAACTGGCAGATGTGTGAAGAACTGGAAGAAGACATTGAGGATTATAGGCTTGCCAAATTATTAATACTGTAATGAATATTCCTACTATTACAAAAAATTAAGATAGAGAGGAAATTTCCTCTGATGGAAGAAACAAGATATATATCCATACTGATATCTGAATAATTCACAATGTGCCGGGAGCATCATTGCCTAGCATAAAATAACCAGCACCATCTTGAAGATACAGTAATGCCTCACAACAAAAAATTAATTCGTTCTGGAGGGGCTTTCATAACATGATTTTTCGTGTTGTGAGTCACATTTTACAGGTAAATCAGCTAATTCGTAACAAACCTTACAAAACACCACATTAAGTCTTATAATACAGTTACAGTATAACCACAATGAAATACTGTACAGCCAAATACATTTGAACCAGGCAATATACCTAAACTAACTGTTAATACCTGTAAATTGAGTAGTTATTACAACATAATGTAATAACAAATGGAAAATAATACAATACATACAGTACAATACTGTACATATACAAAATACACAGTACCATATGTACTGTACTATTATAGTTACCATTAATATAGACTACCGCTACATTTTCTATTGTGTAAACCCATTTACTTCAAATTTTTTTTGTTGGGTGACTTTTACTCTCGGCTTGGCTGGCAAATCTCTTTTCTTAACATGAAACATTTTATGCAATGCGAGTCACAAAAATATTCACATCTCGTTTCGTAGCGTGAAAATTTCGTAAGTAGATTCATTTGTGAAGAGAGGTATGACTACATTAAATGTAAATTTAATGACATTAAATGTAAAATTAATGAAAAATAAACTTGACTTTAATGATTAAATTTAGTTTTTCAATACTTAAGTCATATTGCTAATATCTACAAAGCTTGAAATTCTCAAAATTAAAAGGACAAATTTGGGACAAATTTGGAAGTAATTTGTATTTTTCCTAACTATAAAAACATGACAAACTTATAACAAAGTTTGTATTTTTCCTAACATACAAACCCGAATTCTTTACTATAGGAGATATTCTAGCGTGAGCTGGAAAATACGGCAGAAAAACCTTAACAAGGTCGTTAACGACCGGGCCAGTAGTTATCCACCTGTTAGGGGTGGGGGACTGCTGGCCGGTAGCTACTGAATACCTTCAATCGGATTCTAGCTAGGACTATATTAGGGGGCGCTGACGGAGGGAAGATTTGAGTAAAGAATTCAGGTTTGTATGTTAGGAAAAATACAAACTCTGTTATAAGTTTGTCATTTGTTCCTACACTAAATACAAACCCTCATTCTTTACTATAGGAGACTTAGTCTTGAGGTCAGGGTGGACGAAGGGTTCCCTATTCCTAGGGAAGATAGTCCTCAGACTAGACTCTATTGATGAACAAATCTCCCATTAACTTTTCTTTGAAGATCCCCAAAATCTTAGCACGACTGAAGGTTTGTAATTACGTGGAAACAAATGTTTCAGTATGAAGAGGGTCGGGAACAATGACTTGGACACTTTCATACATAGGATTCCCGACCTTGAAAAGGGGAATCCTTGTGACTACGAGTATAATTTATACCCTGTGAGAGGAGTCAGATGAGTTTCATACCTTATTTACATTGGTGAGTCCAGCTGAAACTGGTTACAGACTAGGATACCCAGATGGGAGGAAGAAGAAAGGGGCAGAAGATAGATGGATGTTCTTATAAAACCTAGTGTAACACAGAATCCTTGACCAATGGCTACTGTCCCCTGAAAGGGCGTAAAGGTAGTTACAGCACCTGTTGCCCTGCCATAATAGGCCCTATAGAAAAGGTGTTTAGAGACCTATGTGTCACATCGGTTAAATAGTGAGAGGTGAATGTCGATTGGCACTTCCAGACTCCAGCTCTTAAGACTTGGGAGACTGAAAAATTCTTCTTAAATGCCAGAGAGGCAGCCACTCCCCTAACTTGATGGGCTTTGGGTTGAGCTGCCTCTGGGTCTCCGTGAATGGCTCTCGCAATAACTTTCTTGAGCCAGAAAGAGATGGTGTTGCGAGAGATTCTCTTCTTTACCTTATTGGTACTGAGGAAAAGATGACGGAGGTGTGGTCTGAAAGGTCAGGTGCGCTTCAGGTATTTCCTTAGCGCCCTGACTGGGCACAGTAGCAATTGGTCAGTATCCTGTGTTACCCTATTGAGGCTCGAAAATTTAAATTCTCTAAACCTCTCATCGGCTGATGAAGGATTCTGAGTTTTGGCCACAAAGCCTGGCACAAAGTTGAGCGAGACTTCCCCCCATCCTCTAGAATGGGTGCCTTCGTAGGATAGACCATGAAGTTCACCAACCCTTTTTGCCGAGGCCAGAGCTACTAGGAAGACGGTCTTAAGGGTTAGGAATTAGTCAGAGGCCCTATTTAAGGGCTTATAGGGAGGTCCCTTCAAGGAACGTAAGACCAGGGATACGTCCCAAGGTGGTGGTCTAATCTCCACTTGGGGGCAAGATCTCTAAAAACCTCGAGTCAACAAGGTGATATCTTCTGAGGTGGAAAGGTCAACTCCTCTCAGTCTACAGATGAGGCTTAAGGCTGAACGATAGCCCTTAATTGCCGAGACTGATAGGAGTTTCTCCTCCCTGAGGTACACCACAAAGTCTGCCACTAATGGAAGAGAGGGATCGAATGGAGACACGTCTCGCCCTCTACACCAAGCTGCAAACACTCCATTTTGCTTGGTAGAGGTTTGTGGAAGATTGGCGCAGGTGCCTGGACATATGCTCAGCCACCTTCCCTGAAAAGCCTCTGCTTCTGAGGAGAGACTAGACAGCCTCCAGGCATGAAGCTTCAGGAAGTGGATTCTCCCGTGGGGGATACCACTGTGTGGCTGCGTCAACAGACGGGGTTCTGGAGGTAGAAACCTCGGCACTTGAACCAGCAGGGAAAGAAGGTCTGCGTACCACTCTCTGCTTGACCATGCCGGAGCTATTAGCGCTAGTTTGCAATTCCAGGAGGTCCTGAGTTTGTTGATCACCCTTCTAGGCAGGCAAAAGGGTGGAAAGGCATATGCATCCAGGTTGTCCCAGGAGTGTTGAAGGGCGTCCTGGATCGCTGCCTGATGGTCTGGAACTGGGGACCCGTAGCGGGGAAGTTTCGCATTCAGAGAGGTGGCGAACAGGTCTATTGTGGGGAAACCCCACAAAGCTATTACTGTCTTTGCTACTCGAGGATCCAAAGACCATTCGCCACTCAGCCCTTGGTGGTGCCTGCTCAGTTGATCCGCCACGATGTTTCTCCAGCCCGGAATAAACCTGGCTGTGAGAGAAATGTTGTGACTTTCTGCCAACTGGCAAATCTGGACTGCTAGCAGACAGAGGTCTCTTGCCAGAGTACCCCCTTGCTTGTTGATGTACGAGACGGCTGTGGAGTTGTCGCTCATACTCTCGTCCTTGTAGATCTTCTACAAAGAATTTTAGGCCTTTCCAGGCTGCTAATAATTCCAGGTGATTTATGTGGAAAGACTTCTCTACCGGGGACCAAACTCCTGATGCTAATTTCGGGCCTAGGTGGGAACCCCATCCCCGTAGCGATGCATCCGAAAAGAGTTTTAACTTCGGACTGGGGCTTTGGAGGGGAATGCCCTTTTGGGTATTCTCTCTGGTCGACCACCAATGAAGATCTTGTAACACCAGATTTGAAACCTCCACTGCCAAGAATGAGGAATCTGTCTTTTGAAATCAATGGGTCTTCAGATGCCATTGGAGACTTCTCATTCTCGATCTTCCGCCTGGAACTAGTTTTTCCAGGGAGGAAAGATGGCCCAGAAGACACTGCCACGACTTGGCTGAAGGCGGTAGTGGAGACAAGAGATGGGCGATGGACTGATCCAGTCTCCGAAGCCTGTCTTCCGACGGAAACACTCTCCCTACCTGGGTGTTGATGGACATACCCAGATAGTTTAAGACTTGGGTTGGAGTCAAGCAAGACTACTCAGCATTTACAAGGATCCCCAGGTCCTTGCAAAGGCTCAGAAGTCTTCTCAGGTGATCCAGAGCTAGCTCCCTCAAGTCTTCGTTGGGAAGATACAGTCCAATGGCGTTCTTCTGGAAGCCACGCACCCATTTGCGTAGCTTCTCCCTAGCAATGTCCCTTGCCTCCGCAGAAGGAGGATCGTCGAAAGCCTCGACAAGAAGACTTTTGCAGACTGTACAGCTCTGCGGGTCCCAATACTTCAAGTCGCCTTTCTTGGCGGCGCAGGAGGCGTGGGTCCGGCACGCCTTGTGCCCGTAGAAGTCCGGGCGCTTCACTCCGCAGAAGTTACTCTCACACTTCAGATACTCCTCCTGTAAAAGAAAGAGATCATGAGTACATGGAAGGCATAAGAATGACTTACATTACTCTAAAATTAAGGATAACTTAATCTAAAATTAAGAATAACTTAATTATAAGAACATATTAATGCTTAAGATTAATGAGCGGGAAAGGAAGTAGATAGACACATACTTGTGAATCCCGCCCAGCCGGTTACCGTAACCTTATCCGTAGACAATTCCTTTGTGCCCTAAGGTTACAATGAGGGAAATCCATATGGATGAGCCAAGCTAGGCTTTTAAAAGGAATTGTCCGCAGAGTGTAATAGGGTCTGAGACCACTCAGATCCCTGGGGGAGAGGGGGCATAGGATAAACCCCTTATTAAATGTAGGTTCCGGCAATCGACTGCACTAAGATACACAGAGTATGCTGGAATTATTGTAATGTGCAATCAAACAGCATAGCCACAATCTTGGATGGTAAGACAATACCTATATGGAAGTGGCTAAGCCATCTGGCTGCAGTATATTGACTGTCGGCATGTAGCCGGCAGCCAGGGAAGGGGTACATGTCCCTTAACGTCTCATGAGGGTGCCGGCAGACCGACGGAACACCGGATGCCGGTCCTGCAGGGTGGAAGGCATCAAGGCAGACACACTGAGTATCTATAAGGATAATACCATAGTGGCGACCGCCGGCACAGCGGCAGGGGGCGGCGCCTCCAGCAGCCGAAGGCTGACGGCATGGTGAGCCTTGGATCAATTCATAAGATAGATATATATATGGTCGTATACCTAAATTGCCGGCAATCAATGCCGGCATGCGGGAGGCTGACTCCGAAAGTCGGCCGGCTGTTACTAGGTAAAACGAAGGGTGGGACGTCGGCGGTAAGCCGACGGAAGGCGGCAGTCTCGGGCACACGGAAGGCTGACGTCTTAAAGGGGGGAGGCATCTTATGAAAGAATGTCAACTGAGGTAGTGGCGGTTATCGCCGGCAGTAGAGACGGCAAGGGACCGGCACCAGGATAGAAAGAGAGAAAGGTAAGGAGGGATGGAAGGGGTAAGATCCTATACCCCTCCGGCTTCCCTCCGGTGAGAGTGCACTCATGATAGGAGTGGATACTCCTAACATCCGGCGGCAGGGAGCCGGCAGGTGGCCGGGTGCCTGTGGTAACCCAAGGGAGGGATAGAGGGCACTCAAAGAGGGGGGAATCCCCCGCCGGCAGGAGCGCCGCCGGCAACCACCCCCATAAAACGCTATGAAGGATATGTGTACCAGCTCAGCAGGAGAACAATGTTAGCCCTACCACTCCACCCAAGAGAGGAGTTGTAGGACTAAGGACAGAGGTGTGTAGGCAAGCCTACACCAAAGGGATAGGTGGGGAGGGAGAAGAATAGGTC
>NC_090725.1:162178229-162313229 GCF_036898095.1 Palaemon carinicauda | reverse complement strand
GACTCGTCCTAGAAAGTTGTTCTGAAGTTCTTTAGATGGAAACTTGTAGACTCGGACTTTCCCAATACCATCTCGTCAGGGTATGGGGATGTAACAGTATTAATATTAATACTAGGAACACAAGGGAGGAGCATGGTTTAACTGCCGTGGTTTGAGGTCAGCTATGCAGAGAACCAACGATGCTGCTTTTCCCAAGAGAGGGGATGATGAAGAAAAGAATAAGGGCCAGTCAAACCTCTTCATTCATGCAGACTGAAACCAGGTAACAATGCCCCCAATCTTCTGCTACTTATCCAATAAGGAGCTTGAGGTTTTAAACCAGCTGTTGTGCAGCCACCACATGACCGATAGAGAACATATCGAGCTTCCTGTGGGTCACGTCTTCGCAGGTAGTGGGATGTGAACGTTGTTTGCCGTTTCCACACCCTAGCTTGAAGAACCTGCATCACTGAAAAATTTCTTTTGAAGGCCAAGGACATAGCTATGCCCCTGACATCATGTGCTCTGGGGCGACGTGACGGAGGAGGGTCTGGATTCAGTGACAGGTCAATGACCCTGCAAATCCATATAAAGATGGTGTTCTTGGTGACCCTCCTCTTAGTCCTTCCTGTGCTGACGAAAAGTGCTGGCACACGAGGACGGGCTGCGGCTATTCTTTTGAGGTAAAGCCTCAAGCTCCTTACTGCATATAGTAAGAGATGATCTGAGTCATCTGTTACAGTACGGAGACTAGAATTCCGGAAGGAGTCGAATCGAGGATCCGCTACTCCCGCGTTCTGAGTCTTAGCAATAAACTCAGGGACGAAGCTGAACGATACCTCCCCCCATCCCCTTGAATGGGCGATGTCATACGAGAGACCATGAAGTTCGCTGACTCGCTTGGCCGAGGCCAAATCTAGCAGGAACAACGTCTTCCAGGTTAGGTGGCGATCTGATGCCTGGCGTAATGGTTCATAGGGAGGTCTCTTAAGAGACATGAGAACTCAAACCACGTTCCATGGGGGAGGTCTCACTTCCGACTGAGGGCAAGTAAGTTCATAACTCCATATGAGTAGAAAAAGTTCTAGCAATGAGGAAATGTCCATTCCTTTCAGCCTGAAGGTGAGGGTTAAGGCTGAGTGATAGCCTTTCAGTGCCGAGACTGAAAGGCACATTTCTTCATGCAAATACACGAGGAACTCCGCTATTGTTGGAATAGTGGCATCGAGTGGAGAGATACCCCTTCCACGACACCAACCACAGAAGACTTTCCACTTTGGCTGGTAGAATGCTGCTGAAGACTTTCACAGGTGTTCAGACATCCTGATCGCAACTTGCGAAAATCCTCTCTCAGAGAGGAGATACACTATAGTCTCCAGGCGTGAAGCCGTAATGAACCTACAGCTTTGTGGAAGATGTTGGCATGTGGTTGTTTGAGTAGATTGTATCGTGGAGGGAGTTCTCTTGGTGGCTCCGTTAGGAGTTGCAGAAGGTCTGGGAACTATTCAGCATGATGCCATAGCAGAGCTATGAGGGTCATTGAAAGATTGACCGATGTTTTGGTCTTGTAGAGTACCCTCCTCATCAGATAGAATGGGGGAAAGGCGTAAACGTCGATGTTGTCCCACCGTTGTTGGAAAGCATCTTACCAGAGAGCCTTGGGGTCTGGGACTGGGGAACAGTACAGCGGGAGCCTGAAGTTCAGGGCTCTTGCGAAGAGGTCCACAGTCAGAGAACCCCACAAAGTCAGGACTTTGTTGGCTACTAGATGATCCAAAGACCACTCGGTACTCACTACCTGAGATGCTCTGCTCAGGTTGTCGGCGAGCACATTCCTTTTGCCCGGAATGAAGCGTGACAATAGTGGTATCGAGTGGATTTCGGCCCATCTCAGTATCTCTACTGCTAGATGGGATAGTTGCTGCGAAAATGTACCTCCTTGTTTGTTGATGTAGGCCACTACTGTGGTATTGTCACTCATCACCACCACAGAATGACTTGCCAGGTACTGTTGGAACTGTTGAAGGGCTAGAAAGATGGCCTTCCTCTCTAGGAGATTTATGTGGAGGTACCTTTCTGACTCTGACCAGAGGCCTGAGGTGTGTGGTGCAGCAGGTGGCCCCCCCCCCCTTTTTTTGGAGCGTCCAAAAACAGTATCAAATCCGGGGGAAGGACAAGAAGATCCACTCCTTTTCGTAGGTTCTCGTCTGCCACCCACCACTGGATATCCATCAGTTCTGCAGGTCCCATGGGGATCTGGATGTCCGGGGAGTCGTACGCTTGATTCCACCGGGACTTGAATTGCCACTCGAGGGATCTCATCCTGGGGCGACCATTGGGAACTAGACGGGCCAGCGATGAAAGGTGACCGAGGAGACGTAACCACGATTGGGCTGGAGGTTCTTCTCGTCTAAGAAAAGGTCTTGCGACCTTCCTCAGCCTTGCTATCCTGTCGTCTGATGGGAAGGCTTTGTGTAGAGTGGTGTCTATAATCATGCCTAAGTATACCAGTCTTTGAGTGGGAAGCAGTGAAGACTTCTCGAGATATATCATGATCCCCAGATCTTGGCAAAGATTCACAAGTTTGTCTCGGTGTTGAAGAAGGGTTGACACCGAGTCTGCTAGGATTAACCAGTCGTCCAGATAACGGAGGAGATGGATGCCAATCTTGTGGGCCCAAGATGATACTAGGGTGAACACTCTGGTGAAGACTTGTGGTGCTGTGGAAAGACCGAAGCACAGCACCTTGAACTGGTACATTCTGTTGTCTAGACTGAATCTTAAGTACTTCTTTGAAGATGGATGGACTGGGATCTGGAAGTATGCATCCTTTAGGACCAGTGTGCACATGAAGTCTTGAGGTCTTACTGCTGGTCTGACCGTGTCCATCGTCTCCATGCTGAACGGAGTTTGTTTGACAAAGTTGTTCAGGGCTGAGAGGTCGATGACTGGTCTCCAGCCTCCAGACGCCTTCTTTACAAGAAAGAGTCGACTGAAGAAGCCTGGGGATCCGTCGAGGACCTCTTGGAGAGCGCCCTTCTTCAACAGGGTCTGGACTTCTGCCCTAAGGGCTTGCCCCCTTGCCGATCCCATGGCAAGGGAGTTCAATGACACTGGATTCGTCGTCAGGTGAGGTAAAGATGTTATGAACAAGACACGATATCCTAGACTGATCATGGAGATTGCCCAGGAATCAGCCCCAAGTTGCTTCCACCTGTTTGACCAACTTTGTAGGCATCCCCCCCCAAACTGGTCTTCGCTGCTGTTGTCATCGTAGTGGTCTTCACTGGACGGGACTGCTGTGGTGCTGTAGGCTTTTAGGGCTTGGATGTTAAAGCCCTATGAAGGAGGGAGTCTTGATGAAACTTCCTCCACCTCTCAGCGGCATGTTCCACATCCTTAGGCTCGAACAGGAGGGATCCCTCTAGGGAGGAATGTCTGAGCCTATTGATCTTGGCGCTAGGGACCTTCTGATGGAATCTCTCAGCTACAGCATCCTGACGTTTCAGGATGGTATTTGCCCACAAGTTCGAGACTTGGTGGGCCAGAAACTCGATCATGCGAGTACCTAAGAGCAAGAAAGTTTCCATAGCCTTCTTGGTACATTCCTTGGAAAAGTCCTTGGTACGTATCAGGATACCTAAGGTCCCCAACCAGATATCGAGCCATGAAGTGGCTTGCATAGCACACTTCGCAACTTTCTCCTGGTTGAGGACCTCGGCTGCCGAGAATGAGACCTGCCGGTTGAAGTCTCTCAAGAGGGACTCCCCTGGTTAGCTCTTCCAGCGAGTGGTGAAGAGGAAGACCTAAACCAGGCTCCTCTAGGCTCTCGAAGTACCTCCTCTGCTGTACCCAAGGAGGTTGGAGGAGCTTGTTGGTGGCACCTGAACGGTTGGAGGACATCTCGGAGAGCAATTGTGAGAACTTGTCCCTGGTTCTCTTAACCCCCTGAGACCAGGGCAGGGCTGCACTGGTCTTAGAGGGAGCATACCGGGGGCGCGCCCGCGGGCGGCAGACTGGTGGCGCATGCACGCGCGGGCGGCAGACTGGTGGCGCATGCACGCGCGGGCGGCAGACTGGTGGCGCATGCACGCGCGGGCGGCAGACTGGTGGCGCATGCACGCGCGGGCGGCAGACTGGTGGCGCATGCACGCGCGGGCGGCAGACTGGTGGCGCATGCACGCGCGGGCGGCAGACTGGTGGCGCATGCACGCGCGGGCGGCAGACTGGTGCCGCATGCACGCGCGGGCGGCAGACTGGTGGCGCATGCACGCGCGGGCGGCAGACTGGTGGCGCATGCACGCGCGGGCGGCAGACTGGTGGCGCATGCACGCGCGGGCGGCAGACTGGTGGCGCATGCACGCGCGGGCGGCAGACTGGTGGCGCATGCACGCGCGGGCGGCAGACTGGTGGCGCATGCACGCGCGGGCGGCAGACTGGTGGCGCATGCACGCGCGGGCGGCAGACTGGTGGCGCATGCACGCGCGGGCGGCAGACTGGTGGCGCATGCACGCGCGGGCGGCAGACTGGTGGCGCATGCACGCGCGGGCGGCAGACTGGTGGCGCATGCACGCGCGGGCGGCAGACTGGTGGCGCATGCACGCGCGGGCGGCAGACTGGTGGCGCATGCACGCGCGGGCGGCAGACTGGTGGCGCATGCACGCGCGGGCGGCAGACTGGTGGCGCATGCACGCGCGGGCGGCAGACTGGTGGCGCATGGACGCGCGGGCGGCAGACTGGTGGCGCATGCACGCGCGGGCGGCAGACTGGTGGCGCATGCACGCGCGGGCGGCAGACTGGTGGCGCATGCACGCGCGGGCGGCAGACTGGTGGCGCATGCACGCGCGGGCGGCAGACTGGTGGCGCGGGCGGCAGACTGGTGGCGCATGCACGCGCGGGCGGCAGACTGGTGGCGCATGCACGCGCGGGCGGCAGACTGGTGGCGCATGCACGCGCGGGCGGCAGACTGGTGGCGCATGCACGCGCGGGCGGCAGACTGGTGGCGCATGCACGCGCGGGGCGGCAGACTGGTGGCGCATGCACGCGCGGGCGGCAGACTGGTGGCGCATGCACGCGCGGGCGGCAGACTGGTGGCGCATGCACGCGCGGGCGGCAGACTGGTGGCGCATGCACGCGCGGGCGGCAGACTGGTGGCGCATGCACGCGCGGGCGGCAGACTGGTGGCGCATGCACGCGCGGGCGGCAGACTGGTGGCGCATGCACGCGCGGGCGGCAGACTGGTGGCGCATGCACGCGCGGGCGGCAGACTGGTGGCGCATGCACGCGCGGGCGGCAGACTGGTGGCGCATGCACGCGCGGGCGGCAGACTGGTGGCGCATGCACGCGCGGGCGGCAGACTGGTGGCGCATGCACGCGCGGGCGGCAGACTGGTGCCGCATGCACGCGCGGGCGGCAGACTGGTGGCGCATGCACGCGCGGGCGGCAGACTGGTGGCGCATGCACGCGCGGGCGGCAGACTGGTGGCGCATGCACGCGCGGGCGGCAGACTGGTGCCGCATGCACGCGCGGGCGGCAGACTGGTGGCGCATGCACGCGCGGGCGGCAGACTGGTGGCTGCAGGCGGCAGACTGGTGGCATGCACGCGCGGGCGGCAGACTGGTGGCGCGCGCGCGGGAGAGGTGGCGCGCGCGCGGGAGAGTATTCGCGGGTGCGCAGGATTACCACGTTGAGTGCGCGGGCGCGCGGGAGAGAGTTCACGCGCGTCTATGCCGGCCGTATCTTCGAACTTTTGCTCAGAGAGTTTATGCCTCGACTGAAATTGAATACAATTTAACCATAAAAGAAACCCTTTCTGATATAACTCAGGAACATAAATGGTGGTCTACCCTTAAATCTGCACTCTTTGGTCTAGATGCAACAGCTCCTCCTTTACTTAAGGGGACCGTCCGCCATGTCTGCCATTTTTTTTTCTAATGATCCAAATTACACAATTTCTATATGTTTTACACATATATAATACCTTCATCATATAAAAATTTCAAGTCATTTGATCAAAAACTTTTGGATTTATTAGCAAAAATCATGATTTAAAAAAAATATTTAGGTACATTTTTCCCCACTACTATAATACCAATTGTATTGAAACTTATACCACAAAAACTACTCTAACAATCGAACAATTCTGTCAGACAGAATTTCGATTTTCCTTTCTGTTTTTTTAATGAATTTTTATTTTTTTTTACTCGTCTAGACGGAAAATAATCGTGAAAAAAAATGTAAAAAGAAAATCAAAATTTTGTCTGACAGAATTGTGTTATTTTTATTCTTCTTTTCAACGATATCTTTTTCTCTAATATCGAACAACAAATAAGTGAGAAAAATGTACCTAAGTGGAAATAAGTATGTTTTTGAGTTGAGCTCCCAAATATTTGCAGCAAAGTTTCGCTTCTTTTCTAAAAGAAATCAAGATAATATTATTATGATAACTTTTATTGTTTATTCCTACATAAATGCACCCTAAACGAAGTATTTGAACCCTCAGTTTACTCTTCCTATGTTATGAGTTGCCAGCGATCTCTAATTGTTGCCAGTGTTTTAGTTAGCAGGTTTCAGCTTTGTACTCTTATACATGTTTCCCTCTTTCTTGGTACTTTTTTCTTGTTCTCCACTTACTTTTTGTTCTTTCTATCACCTTATGTAACATTGGCATTGCTATAAAATTCCAGAGGACGTTGTGTGAAAGCATAATCAACATACGAACTTCAAGTAAATAAACAAGTGCATTATAATTTCTATATGTCTTTGGAAACTTTGCTGATGTTTTCGTAGCTGGTAGTTTTCATTCACCTACCCTCTACCAATGCCTTTCATTTCTGCCAGAAGTACGAGATTTCGAAACGAGAGAGAGAGAGAGAGAGAGAGAGAGAGAGAGAGAGAGAGAGAGAGAGAGAGTTGAACATTGTTATTATAGTATTTGTATAAATGGGAGTTTTAAATAATTCGAGAGAGAGAGAGAGAGAGAGAGAGAGAGAGAGAGAGAGAGGAGAGAGAGAGAGAGAGAGAGAGAGAGAGAGAGAGAGAGAATAAAAGTATTTGTATAAATGGCAGTGGTAAATAATTCGAGAGAGAGAGAGAGAGAGAGAGAGAGAGATGAGAGAGAGAGAGAGAGAGGAGAGAGAGAGAATAAAAGTATTTGTATAAATGGCAGTGGTAAATAATTCGAGAGAGAGAGAGAGAGAGAGAGAGGAGAGAGAGAGATGAGAGAGAGAGGAGAGAGAGAGAGAGAGAGAGAGAGAACTGCGCATCTGTCAAACTCAGTCATACAGACGACGCCATAAGGATGACGTCATCATTTAAAGACCGCTATATCTTCATTGTTTGGAAAAATGATTGACTATTTGTTCTTTCTATAACCTTAGGTAACATTGGCCTTGCTATAATGTTCCCGAGGGCGTTGTGGAAACACAATGTACATACGAACTTCAAGTAAACAAACGCATACGTTATAACTTCTATACATCTTTGGAAACTTTGGCTTCTGTTATTGTAGGAGTAGATTTCGTTCATCTACACTCTACCAATGCCTTCCATTTCTGCCAGACGAACGATAGCTCGAAATATAAGTGAAAAATCGCTATAGATATGCAAAGTTAACACACAAAGACGATTTTGTTAAACTCAGTCATGCAGACGACACAGTAAGGATGACGTCATCATTTAAAAACCTCTATATCTTCGTTATTTGTAAAAATAATTGGCTGAAACTTCTGGGGAGTATGTACGACATGTTTACGCATACATAGAAGCAATAAAACGATTTTCGATTTCTGAAAGTTATGTCAATACCCCATGGCGGACGGTCCCCTTAAACCAGATGGCTGTCACTCACTGTCCAAAGGAAAAGGCAACCCTTTTAGCTGATGTTTTTGACAGTAAACAGAGTAATGAAAAACTTGAACTTCCTCATTCCTGTTTTCCTGAGGCTAAACTAACTTAATTAGCTTTTCGATCTCGTGATATTAAAGCTCTGTTGATGGACCTTGATGCTTATAGAGGTGTAGACCCAAATGGTATTTTTCCTTTGTTTTTTATAAAGACAGCAGATAGCTCCAAAGTTATCTGTTATTCTGCGCAAGTTAGCAAGAAGAGGAGCTTTTAGCACTTGTTGGAAAATTGATAATGTTACTCCTCTATGTAAATGTGTTTGTGGTAGCTCAAGTCCCACTGATTACCGCCCAATTTCCATAACTCCTATATTATCAAAAGTTTTTGAACGTCTTCTGGCAAAACGTCTTAATAAGTTTGCTGAAGGTAATCATCTACTCCCTAGTTTGCAATTTAGTTTTCGTAAAGGCCTTGGACCATGTGATGCACTTCTTACAATCACCAATCCTGTACAGAAATCCCTTGATTATGGTCAGGAAGTTCGAATGATTAGCCTTGATTTTAGTGCTGCCTTTGACCGTGTTGATCATGAGGCCCTTGTTTTCAAACTCAAACAGTTGGGAGTGGGTGGGTCGTTACTTAGCATTATTATATATTTTTCAAGTAATAAATCTCAGAGTAGTTGTTGATGGGCACCATAGTGAGTACAGTGGAACCTCTACACACGAACGTATCTACATCCGAATTTTCCAACATCCGAAGTAAAATTCGAGCAAATTTTTATCTCTACACCCGAATTTTATTTCGACACACGAAGTAAACATTACGCCATTGAGCGTCGAGTGCTCAGTTCTCTATTCTTGTGTGTATCGTGGGGTTGTCCTCTGTTTGGTCTGTTATTAACAGTGCTTATTTTCTTCCTTTTCTCACATTTCCTTTTTGATTTTACCTATAATCATGGTGCCTAAGAAGCTCAGTTTCAGTACAGGAAGAAGGCAATTCTTTCATTAGAATTGAAGCAAGAAATTATAGAAAAACATGAGAGCAGTGTGCATGTGAGTGACACTGTATGGCTAAACAATATGGCCGGAATAGGCCTATGATCTCGAGGATCATCAAGCTGAAGGCAGCCATTAAAGCAAATAACCATCGAAGGGGATCACCATTATTACAAGACATCTTAGCAATACCCTGGAAGAGAAAGAATGCTTTTTGTTGATAGGGATAAAGGACAAAGCGATTGTTGGCAACGATCATTTGTGAGAAGGGCCAGCGTGATGAACAGAAAGAAAGAAAAAAGTGAAGCAAAGAAAACCATGATAACATTAACAAGCTCTTTTAAATAAGACTTCTCTCTTTTTCTGTTTCTCTCTAAACATAGCATTAACATGTTCTTTAAATAAAATATCTCTCTCTCTCTCTCTCTCTCTCTCTCTCTCTCTCTCTCTCTCTCTCTCCTCGTTCTTCGCTGTTATAGTGTTAGATACGTCTATTATTTTTTTTTCCGAGAGAGAGAGAGAGAGATTAAACAAAAATGTGTTTAGAGTACATATGATTTTTAACAGCATCAACGAGTTGAAAAACAATTAAATGTAACTAAGAAAGTAATAACAGCTAATCTGAATTCCTTTATTAACTAAAACAAATATTGATACAAACACACTCGTATGCGTATGCACAAACACACACACAGGTGCAAAAATTGCTACGCAGTAAGAGAGACGGTCGGGGAGGAGGTAGAGATGGTGACTGCGATAACATACCATAACTCGTCACTGGAAGTGATGAAAATAAAAAATCAAAAGAAAAAAAATGTAAAAAATATGAAATATAAAAATAAAAAAAAAAAATAAATAAGCTAAGTTAAATTAAAATTTCCGTAGTGTAAGTTACGGTATGTTATCGCAGTCACCATCTCTACCTCCTCGCCGATCGTGTCTCCTCGTGCGTGTGTGTGTGTTTGCGCATACGCACACGAGTGTGTTTGTATCAATATTTGTTTTAGTTAATAAAGGAATTCAGATTTGCTGATATTGTTTTTTTAGTTACACTTAACTGTCTTTCAACTCGTTAACGCTGTTAAAAATCATATGTACACAACACATTTTTGTTTAATCTCTCATTTTGGTTTAATCTCTCATTTTTTATTAATCTCTCTCTCTCTCTCTCTCTCTCTCTCTCTCTCTCTCAGAAAAAAATAATAGACGTCTCTAACACTAACAGTGAAGAAGAAGAGAGAGAGAGAGAGAGAGAGAGAGAGAGAGAGAGAGAGAGAGAGAGAGGAGAGAGAGAGAGAGAGAGAGAGAGAGAGAGAGAGAGAGAGAGAGTATTTATTTAAAGAACATGTTAACACCATGTCTACCTTCTCGCCGATCGTCCGTCTCCTCCTGGCGTAGCAAATCCTACACGTGTTGGCCTGTCTCTAAGGTAAAGTGGCAATAAAACATTTTTTATTTATTATTTCTTTATAATTATCTTTTTTACATGCTTCTTTCATATTATGCAGTTATGTTATTGTTATGTGTAATTATGTGTAGCCATTTATTAAGGATTTATTATGGGTTTTAGGCTGAGGAACGAATTAAATGAATTACCATGTATTCTTATGGGAAAATTCGTTTCTACATCTGAACATTTTCTACATCCGAAGTTGGTTGTGGAACGAATTAAATTCGTATGTAGAGGTACCACTGTATAGGATTGTGATATCCGGTGTTCAACAGGGTAGTGCTCTTGGCCCATTACTTTTCATACTATATAAACATGACATGTGGCTTGGCCTAGAAAACAAGCTTGTTGTATATGCAGATGATGCTACTCTCTTTGCATCAATTCCATCTCCTCAATGTAGATTTGGGGTTGGTGAATCCCTTGATAGAGATTTAGCTAAAATTAGTGCACGGTGCAAATTATGGGGTATGAAGTTGAATCCTAACAAAACTCCAAGTATGATTGCAGGTAGGTCAAGGACAGTGGCTCCTCAACATCCGGATCTCAGTATTGATAATGTTTCTTTAAATTTGTATGACTTTTAAAATTTTAGGTGTGCTTCTCAATAGCAAATTTACTTTTGAGAAACACATTAGGTCTGTGTCTTCTTCAATTGTACAAAAAATTGGCTTATTGAGAGTCTTAATTCTTTCATTCTACCTTGTTTTGAGTATTGTTCTCCTGTCTGGTGTTCAGCTGCTGATTCTCATCTTAATTTGTTGGACAGAAACTTACGGTCTATTAAATTTCTTATTCCTGATCTGGATATTGATCTTTGGCACCATCGTTCAATTAGTTCATTATGCATGTTGCATAAGATTTTTCATAACTCTGACCATCCTTTACATTCAGATCTCCCTGGACAATTCTACCCTTTTCGTAATACTAAGTACAGTAGGCAGTTAATTCTAATATCCAAGCTTTCTCCATCATGAGGCTCAATACTATACAGTATTCTAGAAGTTTTATTCCAGCTGTTACCAAGTTGTGGAATGATCTTCCTAATCGGGTAGTTGAATCA
This sequence comes from Palaemon carinicauda, assembly GCF_036898095.1. Lineage (NCBI taxonomy): Eukaryota > Metazoa > Arthropoda > Malacostraca > Decapoda > Palaemonidae > Palaemon > Palaemon carinicauda. Next base: position 162,301,894 of record NC_090725.1, on the reverse strand, counting down.
GTAGAACTTCAAAAGTTCAATGTTGGAGCAAATGTTTTTATGTTGACCAGGCTGACACGAGTCTTTTTATTGTTTATATATGACATATCTTGTTTTGACGATGTTACTGTTTTTAGAATGATATATTGTTAATTTATTCTCATCATTTATTTATTTCCTTATTTCCTTTCCTCATTGGGCTATTTTTCCCTGTTGGAGCCGTTGGGCTTATGGCATCTTGCTTTTCCAACTAGGGTTGTAGCTTGGCTAGTAGTAATAATAATATAATAATATAATAATAATAATAATAATAATAATAATAGGGCGCGCGCGCAGGAGAAAGTTCCCTAGAGTGCAGGCGCGCAATTGAATCATGTGGGGTGCACAGGAGAAAGTTCCCTAGCGGTCGGGCGCACAGTTGAATCATGTGAGGTTCGCGGGAGCGCGAGAGAATGTTGGCGCGCATCCCTTGGAGAGGATGGGTGAGTGTGCGCAGGGCGCGCCTGCGTAACCTTGTGGATGCGCGCGGAAGAAGGCTGGCGCGTGGGAGAAGGCAGCATTGCTGACTTCCCAGAAGTACTGCTTTCTGTTGATTGTTGGCATGCAGGTTTTTCCTGGCGCGTAGGATGATGCGCAGCTTGGCGTGCAGGAAAGTTGGATGTTGGGCACGTATGCACGCGGACAGGAGACTGTTGGTGCGCAGGAGGTTGATGGCGCGCAGGTGGTTTGTGTGCAGGTGAGTGTTGGCGCGAAGCTGGGCGCGGGTGCGTAGGAGAATGTTGGCGCGTAAGCGCGGGGCGCGTAGGCACAGTTTGCACAGGACGCGCATGCAAGACCTGGCGCGCAGGAGAACGTGGGCACAAATGCGCATGAGGGCGCAAATAGCGCGTAATGAAGCTATGCTCCTGTTGGAACATATGCGCGCGTTGGCGCGTACACCCTTGATGACCTGTGTTAGGGTTTAGTGATGGGGCCTGATGAGCTACTAAAGAGAGTTCGTCAGGTCTCGTTGGCGCGTAGCACGTATGTTTTTGGTGCGCAACGGCGTGCTTGGGTGGAGCCTTGTTAAGCCCATGTAGAAACGGCGACGGCAGGTCGGCAGGTCTGTCGGGTGGAAGGTCGACGTGTCCTTTAAAAGGACGACCTTCCACTGAAGAAGATCGCGAACGATCTGCAGAAAGGTCCACACCCAATGCAGGAGCAGTGATGGATGATTGGTCTCGAGGCTCCTCTGTGGTGAACTGCATCGAAGATGTTGAACCAAAGAGGCGCCTCCTCACCGCAGGTGACGGTAGGCCTCTATGGCGAAGAGGAAGGCGAGCCTTCCGATAAATGCACCCTCTAGGGCCGTTGGATTAGCAAGCTGACCTGCAGTCCTCCGAAGAGGAGTCTCTGTAAGTGAACTAGGGGAGAAACACCAGCAGGAGAGACTGACGATGGACTTAGTTTCTCCCTCGTAGGTTGAACAGGAAGGGGAGAAACTAAGCCGTCAGCTACCGTTGAGTTTGGAGTGGAAGAGGTGATGGGTGATACCGCATTGGATACCTCTGACACCACAACGTCGACAAGAGACAGAGGATCAACCTCTGACGGTGACGACGATTGCTTGACACCGGCACCCAATCGGATGTAGTTAAGCAAAATCTCCTTGGAGGGCGACCCCTTAAGCCCCAAGGAGGACCAAAGCTGAAACAGAGAGGTTAGTGACACTTCATCACCCAGGGGGGGGGAGAGGTGGAGCTGCTTCACTAAGGAAAGCAACATCATCTCTCGAGACCCAGGGTTAACAATAAATCGGTCTACGCTACCACTCGACGGTCTCTCAAAAGAGACCTACCGAGTGGGAGCTTTGGGCAACGGAAGAAGCAGCCTTGGGTTTTTCTCCCTTCAAAGCAACCTTCAAAGGAGAAATATCCCGTTTGGACTTCTTCATTCGCCGCAATACCTCTCCAACTGAGAGGCAGACTACTCCCTACACTCACTACACTTGTTGACACTATCACACCGTTGGTCCCTACAAGGACAAAGGGTGTGAGGATCAGTCTCGACCGCCGACATGAACGTTTCACAGGGGCGGTCGGGAAAACCAGGGAGGATGAGCATGATCGCAGAGGCCAATTTACATACACAGAAACTAGAAAAAAGAAAGAACAAAAGCAATTAAATGGCTGCCAATATGTTGGCGAGGATGAGAGCGGACACGTCCGACCACCATCCGAGCCGAGAGCAAAGTGAGCTCAAGCACAGGTGTGTGAGAGGGTGGGGGATAACAAGCTACCCTCCCCTACCCCCCGCTAACTAGCGGTGTGGGTAGTAAACCCTTGTTAAAAATTAATTGCTCGTCATTTCAGCTACGCCGAAAGTAATACCCCTATTAAATAGTGTGGTTTGTATTCCAGTTACGGAACAAAAAAAATTTAGGTAGCACTTTCTCCCCTAATATGACACCAATTGTATTGAAAGCCATACCATAAAAACTACTTTACAAACCAAATAATTCTGTGAGACAGTATTTTGATTTTCCTTGTTCTTTATGTTAACAATTCTTTTTTTCATTTTTTTCTTGTCTAAACACAAAAAAGTGAAAAAAAAAAAGTAAAAGGAAAACCACATATTGTCACATTTTTATTACTCTTTCTAATGACATCTTTACCTCTAAAACTGAACAATAAATAACCGAGTAACAGCTATCAACAAGCGAATTAGTATTTGTTCCTTCACTTGATACAAACCCTCATTTTTTACTATAGGAAATATTCTAGCGCGAGCTGGAAAATACGGCAGAAAAACCTTAACAAGGTCGTTAACGACTGGGCAGGTAGTTACCCACCTGTTAGCGGTGGGGGACCGCCAGTCAGTAGCTACTGTTTACCTTCAATCAATTTCTAGCCGTCGCAGTGGTAAAACTGCTGTTCCTGCCTTTGTTTGACTGGCAGATTAGCCTTTCTATTTTGTGTTTTTGATTAATCCTTTTTTTTTTTTTCTTTGTTAGATGTGATGTCCTCTATGATGAGGAAGTGTTCCGGGCACCTTTATGTCGCCAGTGGAGGTGGATCCTCATTCCCTATGCCCTGGGTACAGACGTCATAGGTGTCCTGAAGGCTCCTCCTGCCAAGTATGTAGAGGTGGTCATCCTCTCAGTGGGAGAAGTTCGAGAGAGGTAGAATAGGAAGTCCTAGAAGGACTCATTACCTCCAGGTTCGCCGTCGAAAGGTAAGGAGTCTCGGGCCTCCACTTCGGCCTCTCGTTCTCTCCCTTCAGACTCTTCCTTGCCTTCCTCCTCCAGGAGGAAGTCAAGTAAGAGTGGCACCATTGATTTAACCCCCACTCCTCTTGGTCAAGTGGATCCCGTTGCCTCTCCTAATGGGGCAATGCTTTCCGCCACCGGGAATGACACTGTTACCGCTTCCATTCCAGATCATGTACAAGCGGTATGGCCTTCCCGTGGACTTCCTGGTTCTGCTTCGGAGGAAGTTTGGAACCAGTTCCTCATGGGAAAGGTTGTGTCTCGGGTCCCTTCTGTTTTGGAACCTCCAGGAGTTGCGAACCTCGCCTATCTCCCGTCAACTCAGTCGGTGCTCGTTGAAGTTTCAGTGGATGTAGTAACTTCAGTTCCTGCGGCGCCTACTTCTCACACCGTTTGCGCTTCTACAATACACAGCATTGCAAGCGCAAACATCACAGTACCTCCTCCTCCTTGTCATCGCCCTCTTTGGAGGTCAAGAGGGAGAGAGAGAAGAGGAAAAGGAGAGCTCGCGCGCCTTCACCTAGACGTTCTCGCCGAAGACACAGGCGATATAGGAAGAGACATCATCGTTCTCGTTCTTCCTTGCCTTCTGTCTTCCCACGAGATGTCTCGCCTCGAGACTACAGTATAAGCGCTCTTGGCACAAACCTAAGAAGAGCGCTCCCTCTCGTCATCGTTCTGCCTCGCTGTCGTCTTCCTCTTGCGAGGGATTATCTAAGAAGCCAGGAGCGTGGCCAAGGGCAAAGCAGGTCCTGACCTCGAACCCTCTTCTTCGCATATTAGTTTGAGGGTCTCCATTCGCTCTAGAAAAGTCAGAAAGAGCGTTTCTCCTCGCTTTTTCTCCTTATCTTCAGAGAAAGATCGTTCTCGCCATTCGACTTCTCGATCTCTGACCCTTTGGTTTCCCGTTGCGCTATCCCTTCATTGTCTCGCAACACAAATTGCTGAACCCTCGGGCTCTCGTACATTTAGTCACGCTGACGCTTCGGTGTCTCGTTACAGGGAAACTTCCGTTTCCCATTGTTCTGGCCATTCTGGTTCTCGTAACACAACCTCTAGGGGCACACACGATCACGCTGAACCTTCTGGTTCTCGTGAAACAAGTCACCAAGAGTTCTACTCTTATGACAGGGAGTCTTCGAACTCTTGTCGCGCGGAGTGTTCGCGCGCGCAACCAGCACTGTGCCCGTGACCATCAAGAGTTTTACTCTTATGGCAGAGTCTTCTCACTCTCGTCACGCAAAGTGTTTGCGCGTGCGAGCAATTAGCGCTACGTACGCAAATCTCCGGTCATACACTCGCGGGGTCAATCTCCTCGCCCTCGTGTTTCAGACAGGACAACCTACCCAGTTCCTTTGCTCCCTAATGAGTTAGGGATTACGAGTCTCTCGAAAACCTCGGAAGAAGATGCAGGGGTTCGGCCCTTCTTCTCTTCGGTTGAGAGCAGAGGGAAAAGGAGAAACGTGTTAGAGGGGCTAAAAAGAAAGCACGCCCAGATAGCAGCGACGTAGAACACATGGCCGATGGCTTCGGCCGCTCTGTTCGTTATCCTGCGCTTCATGTGGCAGCTCGTGAGCTGCCCATGTTACGAGGTACCACTCGTCAACCTTCAACTTGAACAACTTGTTGTTGGGAAGCATAGATTGCTGCGAAGAGGTTCGCCTCCAGGGGTTGGAGAACCTCCCCTTACTAGGGAGTGTTAACCTTCCCTGGAATTGGGCTGCCCCCCCCCCCCCTCCCGAGGGACAGCTTCCCCACTTCAGTCATTCAATAACCTTCCCTATTTCGTGAAGAGTTGCGGACAGCCCGACAAGTTTTGCCTTTGCTATCTCGTCTCCGAAGACTGTGCTTCCTCTCCTTGAGCTGTGGAAGAGCAAGTTTGTTTCTCCTTCGAGGGGAACTTCTCCCTCGTTTGCAAGAGAGATTATTACGCATACGATTTTTTCCCATAGAGCTGGGAGAAAGCTTGTCTCAGGCGATAGCCTACTTCGGGAGGACTTCTTTCTCGTTCGCGAGAGGGAGATTATTACGCTTACGTTTTTTCCCGTGGAGCTGGGAGAAAGCTTATTTTAGGCGATGTCCTCCTTCGGGAGGACTTTTCTCTCATTCGGGAAAGATTATTAAGCCTATGCTTTTTTCCATAGAGCTGGGAGGAAGCTTGTCTTACGAGATATCCTCCTTTTGGAAGACTTCTCCCTCGTTCGCGAGAGAAATTATTACGCCTACGTTCTTCCACAAAGAGCGGGGAGAAAGCTTGTCTTAGGCGATTCCTCCTTCGGGAGAACTTCTCTCTTGTTCGCGAGAGATTATTTTTTCTCCCTCGTTCGCGAGAGATTATTACACCTACGCTTTTTCCCAAAGAGAGGGGAGAAAGCTTGTTTCAGGCGATTCCTCCTTCGGGAGAACTTCTTTCTCTTTCGCGAGAGAGATTATTACACCTATGCTTTTTTCCCATAGAGCTGGGAGAATGCTTGTCTTAGGCAATGTCCTCCTTCGGGAGGACTTCTCCCTCGTTCGCGAGAGAGAGATTATTACGCCAACACTTTTCGCATAGAGCTGAAAGAAAGCTTGTCTTAGGCTCTTCCTCCTTCGGGAGAACTTCTCTCTCGTTCGCGAGAGAGAGATTATTATGCCTATGCTTTTTCCCCATAGAGCTGGGAGAGAGCTTGCCTTAAATGATGTCCTCCTTCTAGAGGACTTCTCCCTCATTCACAAGAGAAATTATTACGCCTACGCTTTTACCCATAGAGCGGGGAGAAAGCTTGCCTTAGGCGATGTCCTGTTTTGGGAGGACTTCTCCCTCGTTTGCGAGAGTGAGTGAGTTTATTACGCCTATGCTTTTTCCCATAGAGAAGGGAGAAAGCTTGTTTTAGGCGATCTCCTTCGGGAGAACCTTCCTCTCGTTCGCGAGAAAACTTGTAGGAGTTTACTGATCCACGATTCTCCCCATTACGCTTATGGTTCTCCACCAGGGGGTGGAGCGACAGCCTTGTCTTAAGCGACATTCTCCTTCGGGAGAACAAACCCCTCCTGCGGAGGAGTTATCTTTACATCTCCCCCTCGGGCGGAGTCTGCTAAACGTTCCTCTCCGGAGGTTCATAGGGTGGAAGGGTTTGTATCTCCTCTCCATCCCTGACGTTCTACCCCTCGTGCTGTAAGGGGACGTCTTTTTGAACCTACTGGTTCTCCTCACGTTGACCCCTTGGGGTCTCGGTACGATCACCCTTTGGGCTGGCGTGATCGCGAGTCTTCGGGCTCTCGTCATGTTGATCCTACGGGTTCTCACGACCTTATGAGTCCTTGGGGCCTCTGTCGTGCTGGACTTTCGAGTTCACACGACTTGGAACCTTCGAGTTTCAGTTACGCTGAGTCTTCGGGCTCTCGTAACAATTAGCACAAAGTGTTCGCGCACGCACGCAATTAGAGCTATGCGCGCGACCATCGTCATCAAGAGTTTTACACTTATGACATTGAGTCTTCCGACTCTCGTCAACGGTCTTCGCCATTACCTCTAGACATTCCGACTTCTATCAGTCTTCCCCTTTCGATAAGAAAGATGTGATAAGAAAGATGTGATAAGAAAGATGCGAGGGGTAAGACAAAAGGTTTGCCTGCTACTCGCGTCTCCACTTCACCTGTAATAACACGCGAGGAATTAGCGCAGCCTGAGGATTCCTCGGAAGAGCGGTCGTCGAAGGACTTGGAACCCTCTTATCTAAGGGCTCTAAGAACTATGTGAAATATCTCAGGCCTAGGCGATTTGCATCTGTCTCCTCGACCTCTTGACACTCCAGCCTTAGACAGGCTATGTCATCCTCTCCAAACCCCAAGGCCAGAATTGTACTTCCCTGGTCTGTTCACCCTGCAGGGCGTCTGAGGAGGTATCGCATGCGGGCTCGGGAGAAACGGGTTCCCTAAGTCTCAAGAATCCTATAAATTCCCGTTTAAGAGACAAAAGCCCTTTTACAAGATCAGAGACGCCAACCCTTCTCTGATCTTGGATCCCCTCACAGCGAGGCTCACACCTGGCTAGTCCTTGAAGAGACACTCTACTCTTCCAGTCTCCTCCTCAGCCACAGAAGCCTCGGCAATGGAAGTGGCTTCAATGTCCCTTCTGGAGAGACTATCTTGGCTTGACACATGGTCTGGTACAGTCGGCTACCACGCGAGTCACGAGAACCTGTCAAACCAAGACTCCATGCAGTCCCTACAGGAAGTCCTAATTGCTGGGGCCAAGACGATACACTTCCTAACCGCTACAACAGCGACCATGTGGGGCAAGTGTGTTCTCAAAAAGGTTCTCAAAAAGAGGGAATCAGTAGTTCCCAGACTCCGTTTTGTACCTCAGTGAGGATAAGCTCCTCTCAGTCTCGGCGATTAAGGGCTATCACTCAGCCTTGAGCCTCATCTGTAGACTGAGAAGGGGTTGACCTCTCCGCCTCGGAAGATATCGCCTTGTTGATTCGAGGTTTTGAGTGATCTTGTCCCCCAGTTGAGATTAGACCACCACCTTGAGACGTGTCTTACGTTCCCAGAAGGTTCCGTCCTATGAGCCTCAGACAACTTTCTGACCACTAAGACCGTATTCCTCGTAGCTCTAGCCTTGGCTAAAAGGGTCAGTGAGCTACATGGTCTGTCTTACGATGTCACCCATTCTAGGGGATGGGGGGGAAGTGTCTCTCAACTTTGTACCAGACTTTGTGGCTAAGACTCATAATCCTTCATCTACCGATGAGAGATTTTGAGAATTTCAATTTTCCAGCCTCAATAAGGTAACACAGGATACAGACCAGTTGTTACTATGCCTAGTCAGGGCGCTTAAGATATACCTGAAGCGCACCAGACCTTTCAGACCACTTCTCCGTCATCTCTTCTTTAGTACCAACAAGGTAAAGAAGAGAACCTCTTGCAACACCATCTCTTTCTGGCTCAAGAAAGTTATTGTGAGGGCTTTTCATGGAGATCCAGAGGCAGCAAAACCCAAAGCCCACCAAGTTAGGGGAGTGGCTGCCTCACTGGCATTTAAGAGATATTTCTCAGTCTCCCAAGTCTTAAGTGCTGGGGTCTGGAAACGCCAATCTAAATTTACCGATCACTATTTGAGCGAAGTGACACATAGGTCTCTAGACACCCTTTCTATAGGGCCTATTGTGACAGGTCAACAGGAGCTGTAGCTACCTTACGCCCTTTGGGGATCCTAGTCTGTAGCTAGTTTCAGCTGGACTCGCCAATGGAAATAAGGTATGAAACTAATCTGATTCCGCTCACAGGGTATAAGTTATACTCGTGGTCATGAGGTTTCCCCTTTTCAAGGTCGGGGGAATCCTAAGTATGAAGGGGTCCGAGTCGAATGTTCCTGATCCACTTCATCCTGAAATATTTGTTTCCACGAAGCTACAAACCTTCATTTGTGCTGAGATTATGGGGACCTACAAAGAAAGAAGATCAACGGGAGAATTTTTCTTCTAAATAGTATAGTCTGAGGACTATCTTTCCTAGGAATAGAGAACGCTTTGGCCTCCCGAGCCTCAAGACTAAGTCTCCTATAGTAAAGACTGAGGATTTGTATCAAGTGTAGGAACAAATGACAAACTTATAACAGAGTTTGTATTTTTCCTAACATTCAAACCCAAATTCTTTACACAAATCTTCCCTCCATCACCGCTCGCTAGAATAGTCCTAGCTAGAATCCGATTGAAGGTAAACAGTAGCTACCGACCAGAGGTCCCCCACCGCTAACAGGTGGGTAACTACCTGCCCGGTCGTTAACGACCTTGTTAAGGTTTTCTGCCGTATTTTCAAGCTTGCGCTAGAATATCTCCTATAGTAAAGAATGAGGGTTTTTAATGTTAGGAAAAATACAAACTCTGTTATAAGTTTGTGTCATGTTTTTGAGTTATGAGCTCCCAAAGATTTGCTATGTATTTTTTTTTTCTTAGAAAAATCAAAATAATATTACTGTATTATGATAACCTTACTTTGTACTTTTATTCTTCAATCTTACATCAAGGCTCCCTAAATGAGGTATTTAAACCATAAGTGTACTAATACTCTTAGTGTAAGGGTGTCATGAATTAGTTGCCAGAGCTTTTGTTTGAATGCTCCAGCTTTGTACTTTTCTTCCTGTTTCCCTCTATTCTTGGTTCTTTTTTTGTTGGTCTCTGCTTACTTCTTGTTCTTGCTTTGACCTTAGGTAACTCGGCATTGCTATAAAGTTCACGAGGAAGTTGTAAAATCACAATGTACATATGAACTGCAAGTAAACAAACACATGTACGTCATGCCTCTCAGACGTCTGTGGAGTCACTGGCTGGTCTTCTCGTACATTATAGTTCACCTATCCTCTACCAATACCTTCCATCTCAGATTTTGAAATATATGAGAAAATCACTGTATTTATGCAAAAAATAAACACGCAAAGACGATCCTGTCAAAATCAGTCCTGCAGACGACCCAGTTAGGATGATGTCATCATTCCAAGACCGCTTTATCTTCATTACAGTTAACTCCCGTTAACACGAGTTCTGTTGATGCAATTTTGAGAAGTTACAAGAGTTCAAACAGGAATGGTAATGTAGGTCGGCAGGTCGGCTGATAGGAAGCATAGGAACAGGGATGTGCCCTTTGGAAGGGCGAACATGCACCAATGGAGATCGCGAACGATCTACAGAAGAGTCCACGACCGAAGTCCGAGGACTAGCAGCAGAGTCATCGGGAGAAGGTCCAGGAACAGGCGAAGGTCAAGGGCCAGGAGATGACTGAAGCGGAGACTCCTCTCCGGGGGACGGCTGCGATGACGAGGCTGAAATGCCATAGAGGAGCCTTTTCACCGATGGTGAAGGACGACCTATAGGGCGAAGCGGCGGGCGAGTTCTGCGATGGAGACACCCCCTCGGGGGCCATTGGATCAGCAAGCTGAACATGAGCAGCAGCAGCCCTCCGAAGGAGTCTCTACGAGAGAACTACCCCGAGAGGAAGAAACTCTCACAGTAGAGAGAGACGTAGGACTAAGTTTCCCCCTCGAAGGATGATCAGGAACGGGGGAAACTAAGTCGGCAGCAACAGCTGGAGAGTCTGGAGGGGCAGGGGCGTCAAAAAAACCACATTAGACACCTCTCACACCACGACGTCGACAAGCACAAGTCTACGATGACGGCTGCATACTTGCATCCTGGAGGATAAGCAGCCGCAAGGAGTCCTTGGAGGGCGGACCTGGAAGCCCCAAAGACTACCATACCTGTAAAACAGAAGACATAGACAAGGCCTCACTCGGGGGGAGAAGTGGGGCAGCTTCGCTACGGGAAGCATCACCATCCCTAAAGGACTGGAGTTGTCCGCGATTAAAAGGGTCTACGCTACTACTCGACGGTCTCTTGGAAGAGGCCGAACGAGTAGGAGCTTTGGAGGAAGGTCAGGAGAGGGAAGAAGAGGCCTTGGGTTTTTACCCCTTTGAAGGAACCTTCGAAAGAGAAATATCCCACTTAGACTTCTTCGTCCGTCATCGCCCAAACCTCTCCCACTGGGAGGCAGACCACTCCCGACAACTCATTACACAGGTTATTACTATCACACCCTTGACCTCTGCAGGTGGGACAAAGGGTGTGGTGATTGGTCTCCTCGGCCGACATATAGGTTCCATAGGGCCGGCCACCGAGTCGAAGGCAGGTGCCCATGGTCACAGAAGTCAACCCACACACTAACACAAAGAATAAGCACAAGAGTTAATGGCAGTCCAATAATAACGGTGAAGGATGAGGAACAGCAATGACCGTACACCATCCGAGCCAAAAGCAAAGTGAGTTAAATCACCGGTGTGTGAGTGGGAGCGACAGCAAGCTAACCCCCCTAACCAGCGGTATGGGCAGTTAACCCTCGCTAAATTTCAATGGCTCGACATTTCAGCTTCGCCAAAAGTAACACCCCTAAAAAAATAGCGTAGGTTTGTATTCCAGTTACGGAACAAGCATATCAACAATACTCTTAACTATATGTGAGCATAATCGTGATGCTGTCGGGCCCTTGAAAACAGCTAAGAAAAAGACCAAAATAAAAACAATCTGTAATTGCCGTTGTTAAAATACATCTTGAATTGATAATAGAAAGGTAAAAAAATTATTAAATGAAGTTCAGATGACATAAAAAACCAGGATTATTTTAATCTTTCAGTTCACATACATTATGTTGTCGGTTATTAATCTACAGATCAGCGGACAAAATCGAATGACATCTTAATCCCTGTCTATACATTTAAGCAAAGTAAAAGAGAGAGAGAGAGAGAGAGAGAGAGAGAGAGAGAGAGAGAGAGAGAGAGAGAGAGAGAGAGAGAGAGAGAGAGAGAGAGAGAGAGAGAGAGAGAGAGAGAGAGAGAGCATTGTCCATTCGTACATACTAGAAAGTAATGCTCATTGCTTTTTCAACTTGAATAGGTACTTATTGATATAAAAATGGAGTTTTTATGATAAAACAAAGTTTTATGAATACTAACCTGGCAGTTATATATATACAGGGTATATAGCTAATATCTCTACTTACGGCAGAATTTTTCAAAACGCGGCAACCGCCTTGTGGTGGTTGGGCGGTTAGGTGGTTAACAACCCTTACAGGGTGGTACAAGGAATCATTCCCGTGTTCTGTTCTTCAGTTCATCTATGCCCGACCTGTCACCTGAGGGGAGGTGGGTGGGCCTTAAAATATATATAACTGCCAGGTAAGCATTCATAAAACTTTGTTTTATCATAAAAACTCCATTTTTATGAATAGAACTTACCTGGCAGTTATATATATATATATATAGCTGATTAACACACTTGGAGGAGGGTGATAGACAGTAAACATCATTGTGGAAACAACCAAAAAAGTTGTAGGATAAAAAACATCTTGATTCCTTACCTGCTACGGTAGCTGACTTCAAAGGTCCCTGCCTCTTGAGTCGCTTTCCCTTAGGAGTGTCAGCCAGGATGTGACCTGCAGTGCTGAAAACACTCGATCGAGTCTGTCAACGGGGTGAGACCAACAATCTGACTAGACTTCAGGACTACCTATTGCCCATATATTAAAAACTGCAACCTTACCAAATCAACCACCTAACCTTTGCAAATTAGTTATCAATTATCTAACTAGACTGAGGTGAATGTACACAAGTCGAAGTCCTCAGACAACCATTAAAAACACCAACCCACACACAGGCATACAAAACCAAGGTTGAGGGGAGGTAGTAACTCCTTTGCCTAATACAGAAGCCGTAGCTACGTATGGGCCCAAGGTATAGCATTTCTCATAATCCACTCTCACCTCTCTAAGGTAATGGGAGGCGAACACAGAGTTGCTCCTCCAGAACGTCGCATCCATAATTTGTCTGACCGACATGTTTTTCGGTAAGCAAGCGAGGTCGCAATGGCTCTCACTTCGTGAGCCTGCACTTTTAAAAGGCCGAAGTGTTCCTCCTCACACAAGAGATGCGCTTCTCTTATAACTTCCCTCAGGAAAAAAGACAAAGTGTTCTTAGAAAGGGGCTTCTGAGGATCTTTCACCAAACACCACAAGGAGCTAGAAGAACCTCTGACATTTTTAGTGTGAGACAAGTAGGCCTTGAGGGCTCAGACTGGAGAAGAGGAGCCTCTCTTGTCCTTGACCTACTAGGTTAGTCAATTTAGGAACCTCAAAGGTCCTTGGCCAGGGCTTTGAAGGGTTCTCATTCTTGGCGAGGAAATCTATTCTTAAGGCACAAACTGCCCCATTCAGATTGAAGCCTACCTGCTTTTCAATTGCTTGGACTTCACTGACCCTTTTAGCTGTTGCTCAGGCCAAAAGGAAGAGGGTTTTCTTCGTAACCTTCCTAAGAGGAGCTTGTGAGATGGGCTCAAATCTCTTGGTGCACAGAAATTTAAGAACCACATCAAGGTTCCAAGAAGGGGGCTTTAACTGGACCTGTTTGGTTGTCTCAAAAGACTTTAAGAGGTCATGTAAGCCCAAGCCTTTATGCCGATAGACTGAAGCGAGCATGCTTTTGTACCCTTTGATTGTGAACACAGCCAGCTTAGCATCCTGCCTGAGGTACAACAAAAAATCAGCAATCTGGCTCACAGAGGTAGTGGATGAGGAAACCTTGTGCTTCCTACACCAAGCTCTAAAAGTGTCCCACTTGGACTGGTAGACTCTCTGTGAAGAGACCCTCCTCGCTCTGGCGATAGCTTTCGCTACTTGCGCTGAAAATCCTCTCGTTCTGACGAGCTTCTCGATAGTCTGAAGGCAGTCAGATTGAGAGCAAGGGGGTTTTGATGATACAATACCTCTCGAAGTGGGGTTGTCTGAGCAGCTTTGGACTTGTAGGAAGGCTTCTTGGAAAGTCCATCAACATGTCCACCACCTCCGTGAACCATTCCCTTGTTGGCCAGAAAGGAGCTACCAGGATCATTCGTCCCGAATCGAGGAGGGCGAATTTCCTGACTACCAGGTTGATGATTTTGAATGGGGGAAAGGCATATGTGTCCATCCCCGTCCAATCCATCAAAAAGGCGTCCACTGCTATAGCCTCCTTGTCCGGAACCAGGGAGCAATAGATGGGGATCCTCTTGCTCAAGTTGGAGGCAAAAAGGTCTATTAGGGGTCTCCCCCACAGCCTCCAGAGACTCTGACAGACCTGTTGGTTGAGGGTCCATTCTGTGGGAAGGACCTGCCCTTTCCTGCTGAGCATGTCCCCCCTCACATTCCTCTGTCCCTGTACAAACCTCGTCAGCAGATCTACCTTGTTCTCCTTTGCCCAAAGAAGGAGCTCCCTTGCTGTTTTTAACAGGGACAGAGAGTGAGTCCCCCTTGTTTTCTGATGTACGCAAGAGCTGTGGTGTTGACTGAGTTGACCTCCACAATCTTCCCAGACACAGAATCTTTGAAGGCCTTTAGCCCCAGGAAAATGGCCATCAGCTCCTTGTTGTTGATGTGCCATTCCAATTGATTTCCTTCCCAAGAGCCTGAGACCTCCTTGCTTCCTAGTGTTGCCCCCCAACCTGACTGACGCGTCTAAAAACAACACTAGGTCTGGGTTCTTCTTGTGTAAGGAGATCCCTTCCCCCAACAAGGCTGGATCCAGCCACCACTTCAGAAGATCCTTGACTTCTGCTGGAATGGGGAAGGAAAAGAAGTCTTCCTGCGTCTTTCTGTTTCACGTTTTTGAAAGAAAGTGCTGTAGAGGCCTTAGATGGAGTCTCCCCAGTGAGACAAACTGCTCTAGGGAGGAGAGAGTTCCAAGGAAACTCATCCATTCCTTCACTGAGCACCTCTTCTTGTCCAGGAAACTTCAGACTTTTTCGAGACACTTGGTCTCTCTTTCCTGTGAGGGAGAAGCCTGAAAAAGAACTGAATTCAGAACTATCCCCAAATAGAGAAGTCTGATTTGGCTTGATCTGAGACTTCTCCCTGTTGATGACCAGGCCTAGATCTTGAGCCATCATAAAAGTCTTTCATAAATCCTCCAGACATTTCTCCTTCGATCGTGAACGAATCAGCGAATCGTCCAGATAGAAGGATATCCTTATTCCCTCTTGATGCAGCCAGCCTGCCACATTCGCCATTATCCTGGTGAAGACTTGAGGAGCCGTGCTGAGACCGAAGCAAAGTGCTCTGAATTGGAAGCACTTGCCCTGCATTACAAATCTCAGGTACTTCCTTGAAGTCGGATGGATGGGGACGTGGAAATACGCGTCCTGCAAATCGAGGGACACCATCCAGTCCCCTGGACGTACTGATGCCAGCACAGACTGAGTCGTCTCCATGGAGAACTTCGTCTTCTCCACAAAGACGTTAAGAGAACTGACATCCAGGACGGGTCTCCATCCGCCTGAGTTCTTGGGCACTAGAAACAGGCGATTGTAAAAGCCTGGGGAGGATAGATCCTGAACCGGTTCTATCGCTCCCTTGTCCAGCATTTGGTCGACTAGGTCTAGGAGGGCCTTCTGTTTCCCCGGATCTGTGTACTGGGCTACTAAGGCCAGCGGAGTATCTGCGAGAGGAGGTTTCTTCAGAAAGGGAATCTTGTATCCTTCCTTGATGACTGAGAGGGACCAAGTGTCTGCCCCTCTTCTCTTCCAAGACTGCCAAAAACCTGACAGTCTTGCGCCTACTGTCTGGAGGAGATGAACTTCATTTTCTGGAGCGAGCTCTGAACGAACCTCGGCTCGATCTTGGTCCTGACTCTTGCCTTCTTCCTCTAAAATCTGGTCTTGAAGTAGCCCTGCCACGAAAGGGCTGCTGGAATTTCTTTTCCTCCCGTTTCGAAGGAGGAGGAGCGGCTGCCAAGGGCTTACGAGCCGAACGAGATAATAGGTCTTGGGTGGCTTTTTGGGCCAGCGAAAGCGTAATGTCTCTCACCAGGGTCTCGGGAAAAAGATGTTGAGACAGGGGGGCGTAAAGAAGCTCAGACTTCTGCGAAATGGTAACAGACCTTGAAGTAAAAGAGCAAAGTAGGGCCCTCTTCTTTAGGATTCCAGCTGAGAACAGCGAAGCCATCTCATTCACCCCATCTCTGAGGATCTTGTCCATACAGGACATAATACTGGTTAGGTCTCAAGTTCCTTCCATCTGATCAGTCTAACTTGCTAGAGGCCCTAGCGACCAGTCTAGAAAACTAAAAACCTCAAAGGCTCTAAAAATACCTTTGACGAGATGATCCAGCTCCGAAATCAACCACATGACCTTGGCTGAGTTGAGAACATGCCTTCTAGCTGAGCCCACTAAGCCAGAAAAGTCACCCTTGGAGGAGGAAGGAACTCCCAGACCCAAAGGTTCCCCAGTCTCATACCACATACCAGCCTTTGAAGCAAGACGAGCTGGTGGAAACGAGAAGGAAGTCTTAACGGCTTGTCTCCGTTCCTTCATCCAGTCATCAATCTTCGCAAGAGCCTTCTTTGCAGGAATCGACAGCTTCATCTTGATGAAGGCCGACTGTTTCTTGGCCTTCTTTCTATTAAATTGAGATTGAGGAGATTGCGGAGCAGCAGGTTGAAATTCCTCTCCATAAAGTTCCAGAAGGGAGCGAGAGAGAACTTTGTAATCTCCGGCAGCGTCAGCAGGTTTATCATCGTCATTAGAGACCGCCTCGAGGTCCTGATCCACATCTGCAACATCCTTCGAACGAGAAGAAGGCTCCTTAGAAAAAGACAAAGGCAAATAAAGGAATCGTCCTGCAAAAGAGGGCTTGTGTCCTGGCGCCGAGCGTAGGTGTCGTCCTGGCGCCGGAAAGAGGTATCGTCCTGGTGCCGAGCGCTAGAAGAGTCCTTGGAACGAGAGGCAGTATTGTCCTGAGGAAACAGGCTGGTATCGTCCTGGCGCCGAGAGCGAGAGGCAGAGTCGTCCTGGCATCGAAAACGAGAGGCAGTATTGTCCTGGGGTCAAGAACGAGAGGCGGTATCGTCCTGGCGTCGAGAACGAGAGGCAGTATCGTCCTGGCGACGAGAGGAGGTATCGTCCTGGCGACGAGAGGAAGTATCGTCCTGCGTAAGCATACCATTACAGTGAACCCTCGCTACTTCGCGGTTCGACAATCGCGGATTCACCACTTCGCGGGGTTTTCCCATAACCCATATATATATACATATCGCGGATTTTCCGGAAAATTCGAAAATACCGCGAAATCTGAAGACAACCAAATACGATATTTTGTTACCTGTAATTCCATTAATACTGTAATTAGTAGTATCTGTTCTTACTGATTGTTCATTGCATTACATATGATATATAATTCAGCACAGAAAGAAATAAAACACGAAAAGAGAATGTGATCATACGATAATTCAGTACTGTATACAGTACGTAGTAAAATTAAATCGAACATGAAACGCAAATCAGATGCAGTCATACCATATTAGAATGGTGTGTACTGTAATGGATGTGCTTCTTTTCCATGAATCTTTTGTATGTATACGTACGTAGTACTGCATCCAATAATATTCTTTGTTGCAAAAATCACATTTCGAATAAGCGTGAGAGAGAGAGAGAGAGAGAGAGAGAGAGAGAGAGAGAGAGAGAGAGAGAGAGAGAGAGAGAGAGAGAGAGCGTAAAATAGCGTACGTAAAGCTGTATTATTATTATTGTTATTATTATTATTATTGTTGTTGTTGTTAATAAAATTATTATTGTTATTATTATTATCATTATTATTATTATTATTAATGTACAGTATTATTATCATTATTTATTATTATTACGGTATTTACTTAAATCTACGTACGTTCGGTGTGCGCGGGGCATCTTCTATGAGTAGGTAACCAACGCATCATAGTACTGTAAGACGGGTTGTGATTGGTTCAAGCGCTGATATGATAGATGACGAATCAGAACTCAAGTTTAGTTATCTAGCCTGTGATTGGTGTTTTGCCCGCATCTCCTACTCGCAGCATCAAAGTTCTCGCGGGGCTGGATCGTCCACTCTCTGTTACCGCGTATCGCTGAGTAGACGTTCTTAAGTGTGTGAATCTGTGCTGTGTGCGACTTTTTTAAGTTGAACTTTTTGTTACTGTAAATCCTACTGTAATGGCTCCCAAGCGTTCTGCTTCTCTTAAGGCTGGTAGTGAGCCTAAACGCCACCGAAGGATGATGACGATAGCTGAGAAGGTTACGCTTCTCGACATGTTAAAAGATGGTAGAAGTTACGCGGCCGCCGGCCGCCATTTTGGCATCAACGAATCTACTGTTCGCTATATCAAGAAGGACGAGGCGAACATTAGAAAGACGGCTGCAATCACCTTTAGCAGATCAGCGAAGCGAGTCGTTACAACGCGTAATAAAACGATCGTACGCATGGAAGGTGCTTTAGCTGTGTGGATTGCCGACTGCCGGAAGAAGAACATAGCGTTGGATACGAACACCATCCAAACAAAGGCTTTGAGCTTATATGAGAATTTTGCTGCAAAGGAACCTAAAGACGACGACGGCAACCATGCTGAAGATGATGATGATGCAGATGATCCTCAACCAGGGACATCCACTGATTCCCAGCCTCAGAAACGTTTTTCCGCAAGCAAAGGATGGTTCGCGAAGTTTCAGAAACGCTTCGCCCTGAAAAGCGTTTCCCTGCATGGGGAGTCTGCTTCCGCTGACACTGCCGCTGCTGAAACTTACGTGAACCAGACGGTCAAGAATATTATCGCCGAAGGTGGATACAAGCCGGAACAAGTCTTTAATATGGATGAGACTGGCTTGTTTTGGAAGAGAATGCCGTCGCAAACTTTCCTGTTCAAAGAGGAAGCCAAAGCCTCTG
Source organism: Palaemon carinicauda (assembly GCF_036898095.1). Taxonomy (NCBI): domain Eukaryota; kingdom Metazoa; phylum Arthropoda; class Malacostraca; order Decapoda; family Palaemonidae; genus Palaemon; species Palaemon carinicauda. The sequence continues at coordinate 162,283,418 of NC_090725.1, read as the reverse complement.
GCTTTAAAGCATTCAAGGATCGCGTTACCCTCGTGATGTGTGGCAATGCTGCTGGATTTTTGTTAAAGCCGGGGCTTATTTATAAGTCGAAAAATCCTCGAGCTTTGAAAAATAAAAATAAGAATCTCCTTCCCGTGTACTGGATGCATAATCAAAAAGCATGGATTACTAAGATGCTGACCTCCAACTGGTTCCATCAGTGTTTTATCCCGCAAGTCAGCAAATATCTCTTAGAGAAGGGCTTGCCATTCAAGATCCTTCTCCTTATGGATAACGCTGGTGGACACGCAACTGACCTGTCGCATGAGGGCATTCAGGTTGAGTTCCTGCCACCCAACACCACGTCATTAATTCAACCGATGGACCAGGGGGTTATCAGGGCGTTCAAGGCCCTCTACACGAAGAACACCTTGGCGGACCTCGTTGCTTGTGTGGATGCTGCCCAAGATGACGAGGATGAAGATGTTAACTTGAAGGCGTACTGGCGGCAGTGCACCATAGCCACGTGCCTGCAGAATATTCAGAAGGCACTTCAAGAGATGAAACCTGCAACCGTGAATGCGAGCTGGAAGAAGTTGTGGCCCGATATTGTTTACAGTGAACCCTCGTTTATCGCGGTAGATAGGTTCCAGACGCGGGCGCGATAGGTGAAAATCCGCGAAGTAGTGACAGCATATTTACCTATTTATTCAACATGTATATTCGGACTTTTAAAACCTTCCCTTGTACGTAGTACTGTTAACAAACCACCCTTTAACCCTGGATAGGTACGGTGGGTCGTTTGCGACCCCGAGCGTCAAAAAAAAACAGGTTTTTCTCACGTGACTCACCCCTGTGACTGAATTTGTGGGTGATCGACCTGCAGGAGGTGTCTCCCCTACACGCTCTAGTAGTGTCCAGATGTGCATTGCTGTAGCTGTACTCCTTCCCCGATTTCTGAGACGCGTCGGGGTCGTTCGCGTCCGAGTTTACCCTTCTGAGGTAGTTTGCATAATTATCAAAGTTATTACGTATTATGAAATTGTCGTAGAATGGTGCAACTTGTATAGGTTATCAGTTGTGGAAAGTCTTGGTGGATTGTTTGGCTACCATGTGCATGTTTTTTTTTTTAGTTAAAATGTCGTTCATCACCACGAGGACCATTTTACCGCGAGTGCCCCTTTTTCATTTTTTTGCCAAGTCATTTTTCCGTAAGATATTGCCAAATAGTGTCGTAAAACTTTTGCTTGTTTAGTGTTGGAAAGTGTGTCTAGATGATCTGGCTACCCATGCATGACTTTGTTTTTGTCAGATACGACGTAGTTATTGGTATATTGGGTATTTAACTGCGGTTACCAATTTCTGTTTTTTTATCAATATTTGTAAAAATTACTACGTAGTAAGGAATTGCCGTATATTATTCATTTTTTTTTCATGTTTATGTGTTAGAAAGTGTGCCTTGATGGTTGGGCTAACACGTGCATGTCTTTTTTTTTATCTGAGATGTCGTATATTAGAATGTCGGGCATTTTACCGCGAGTGTCCCTTTTTAATTTTTTTTAATTTTTTTGCCAAGTCATTTTTCCGTAAGATATTGCGAAATAGTGTCGTAAAACTTTTGCTTTTTTAATGTTGGAAAGTGTGTTTAGATGATCTGGCTACCCAGGCGTGATTTTGTTTTTGTCAGATACGACGTAGTTATTGGTATATTGGGTATTTAACTGCGGTTGCCAATTTCTGTTTTTTTTCAATATTTGTAAAAATTTACTACGTAGTAAGGAATTGCCGTATATTATTGATTTTTTTTTCATGTTTATGTGTTAGAAAGTGTGCCTTGATGGTTGGGCTAACACGTGCATGTCTTTTTTTTTTATCTGAGATGCCGTATATTAGAATGTTGGGCATTTTTCCGCGAGTGCCCCTTTTTATTTGTTTTGCATTTTTTTGCTTAGTCATGTTACCGTAAGGAATTGGCAAGTAGTGTCGCAAAACTTATATTTTTATAGTGTTGGAAAGTGTTTCTAGATGATCTGGCTACCCATGCCTATTTTTTTTTTAGCCAGATATGGCGTATATATAAGTATGTGTTCGATTTTCCTGTGATTGCCATTTTTTCGTTTTTTCCCATTTCTTTCAAAATTACTACGTACTAAGGAACTATCACAGAGTAATATTTCATTTATATGTTTATTTGTCGGAAAATATGCCTTGATGGTTTGCCTAGCACGTGGCTGAAATTTTTTTTTTCTGAAATGCCGTATATTAGAATGGCCATTTTTCCACGAGTGCCCCTTTTTATTTGTTTTGCATTTTCTTGCTTAGTCATGTTACCGTAAGGAATTGGCAAGTAGTGTCGCAAAACTTATATTTTTATAGTGTTGGAAAGTGTTTCTAGATGATCTGGCTACCCATGCCTATCTTTTTTTTAGCCAGATATGGCGTATATATAGGTATGTGTTCGATTTTCCGGTGATTGCCATTTTTTCGTTTTTTCCCAATTCTTTCAAAATTACTACGTACTAAGGAACTATCACAGAGTAATGATTCCTCTAGATGTTTATTTGTCGGAAAATTTTGTTTACTTTTTTTTTGATTGAATATCATCAAATTTTTTTAGCTAAAATATTGTTTTACATTTTTTTTTTTCGATTTTATTTCCCTTCAAAAAAAATTTTTTGGGTCAGAATTTTAATTTCATAGTCGTAAAATAATCGACAATTATCCAGCAACCCACCATACAATTTTTATGCATATCCAATAATAATTAGATTAGTAAATAACACCTTGAAATTGACATACCCTTCCTACATTTCAAGTGGCAGATTAGGGAGTCTGAGTCAGTGTGGTTGGCGGCCATTTTGTGGACATATCCGAAGCGTAAGCTGCCCTATCTATATATATTCTTGTTCCCTATAGAATTTGTGATATTTTGGTATATTTTTACCTGCATAAATATCATATTATATATTAAATATATGTATTTTTTTACGAAATTTCCAAGTACTCAAAAAAATTACCTTTAGATATGGCCCCTGATATAAATGTAATTTACAAAATAATGAAGATTTTTTTACATATTTCTATTTTAGGATAACATATGTTTATTCCCTAAAAAAATTAGCCACTTCCTATTTCATTTGGGTACCCAAAAAAATTCATGAAATTTGGACAATTTTTTTTGGCCAAAAAAAGTTACCCTTTTTTTCTCATTTCAGATCTTCACCTCCATGGGTCTGACTTCATCCAAAATACATGAAGATGTGTCCTAAACATTCAAGAATCAATTCCTAAAAGGATTTGTTTATATATGTATAAACTTTTTTTTTATGAATTTTTATGTCAGGTCTTTTTTTTTTTCTACTTAATTTTTTAAAATATTTATAATAAATAGTTTTTCTGCAGATGAGTAGTATTTATCTTTACAGTTGTTTTAAGCATTCATTAAAGTTTTTTTTGGCAAAAGAAAAAAGGAGGTTACTGCAAAAACTGATTTTTCAAGAATTTTTTTTGGCGTCGGGGTCGTTCGCGTCCGAGTATACCCTTAAAGGGGTGTCTGAGGACCGTACCTATCCAGGGTTAATGTACAGAACACTTAATGCATGTACTACAGCACCCTAAACTAAAACAGGCACAAATATTAAAGGCGATTTTATATCATGCGTTTCCTAAACACCTAAAAAGCACGATAAAAAATGGCAACCAATGTTTTGTTTACGTTCATCTCTGATCATAATGAAGAAACAAACTCATTTAGTGTACACATATATGTATAGGTTAGTTTTTGCATCGATTATATTGATTATACAGTACTGTATGTTGATTTTTTTATTACCAATGTTTTAGTTTACGTATTTTTCTTAGGACTTCCAAATGAAATCTTTTTCTTTATGACGCCGCCTGAAACGACGGCGTGTACGCTCAGTAAACAACCACGCTCAGAACAAACAAGGCATTTAACGCGCATGATGATAGTGATAAATAATGATACAGTACATACAGTATTTACAGTAAAAGCATTTACAAAATATGTTACCTTACAAATATAAATTATACAGTACTTGTACGTAGCAAAGCAGGAAAACAATTTGAGAGAGAGAGAGAGAGAGAGAGAGAGAGAGAGAGAGAGAGAGAGAGAGAGAGAGAGAGAGAGAGAGAGAGAGAGAGAGAGATTGTTTTACGTACGTAAATGTAAATTTTAAACAAAAAAAATATGATAGGTTACAACATGTAGACTTTTAAAACCTTTCCTTTAACTTAATGCATACAGTACGTACATTACTAAACTATAAAACAGGTTAAAGTAAGAAATAAAGATTGTTACTGTACTCACCACGAAAGAAGTTGAAGAAAAACTTGAATGGTGATGGCGATGAATTTGCTGCACAGTAGAAATGATGATGATGAAGCTGATGATGTGTTCTACTGTGCAGTCAATGATAGTATTTTACGTCTCTTCAGACGGAGGTGTCTTTTCCTGGGACACCTCTTCAACTTCTTCCTGGGAAACTTCTTCAATTACTTCCGAAGGCGTACTAGCAGGAGGAACTGGCTCTTTTTTGCGAGGCTGGAAGAGCATTGTGATCGGAAGTTGTTGCCGCTGCTTCTTTTTTCGATCCAAGAGCATTTTGTAGGGAGTCATATCTTCATCGATCTTGTTGCAGAATTGCATCGAGCGAACCATATCCTCGTCCCACTCTTGTAACATTTCTTTCGCCTCCTTCATATGGTTGCAGAACTTGGCAAGCCGTTCTAATGTTAAGCCCGTTTCTTCGACATTTTCTTGGGTCTCTTCCTGGGTACCCTCACTCTCTTCCTCACTTGCCGATTTCGTCAGGTCTTCGAGGTCTGCGTCAGTTAGGGGCTGGGAATGGCAGTCCAACAACTCGTCGACGTCTTCAGTCGTCATGTCGCCAAACCCGTCACCTCCAATTATGGCAGCCAACTGCACAGATTTCCGTATTGCAGAGTGTTGGATTTCCGACGGAGTAAATCCCTTGTCGTCGTAAACAATATCGGGCCACAGCTTCTTCCAGCTCGCATTCACGGTTGCAGGTTTCATCTCTTGAAGTGCCTTTTGAATATTCTGCAGGCACGTGGCTATGGTGTACTGCCGCCAGTACGCCTTCAAGTTGAAATCTTCATCCTCGTCATCTTGGGCAGCATCCACACACGCAACGAGGTCCGCCAAGGTATTCTTCGTGTAGAGGGCCTTGAACGCCCTGATAACCCCCTGGTCCATCGGTTGAATTAATGACGTGGTGTTGGGTGGCAGGAACTCAACCTGAACGCCCTCACGCGACAGGTCAGTTGCGTGTCCACCAGCGTTATCCATAAGGAGAAGGATCTTGAATGGCAAGCCCTTCTCTAAGAGATATTCATGGACTTGCGGGATGAAACACTGGTGGAACCAGTTGGAGGTCAGCATCTTCGTAATCCATGCTTTTTGATTATGCATCCAGTACACGGGAAGGAGATTCTTATTTTTATTTTTCAAAGCGCGAGGATTTTTCGACTTATAAATAAGCCCCGGCTTTAACAAAAATCCAGCAGCATTGCCACACATCACGAGGGTAACGCGATCCTTGAATGCCTTAAAGCCAGAGGCTTTGGCTTCCTCTTTGAACAGGAAAGTTCGCGACGGCATTCTCTTCCAAAACAAGCCGGTTTCATCCATATTAAACACTTGTTCCGGCTTGTATCCACCTTCAGCGATAATGTTCTTGAAAGTCTGGTTCACGTAAGTTTCAGCAGCGGCAGTGTCAGCGGAAGCAGACTCCCCATGCAGGGAAACGCTTTTCAGTTGGCTGCCATAATTGGAGGTGACGGGTTTGGCGACATGACGACTGAAGACGTCGACGAGTTGTTGGACTGCCATTCCCAGCCCCTAACTGACGCAGACCTCGAAGACTTGACGAAATCGGCAAGTGAAGAAGAGAGTGATACCCAGGAAGAGACCCAAGAAAATGTTGAAGAAACGGGCTTAACATTAGAACGGCTTGCCAAGGCCTGCAACCAGGCGAAGGAGTTGAAAGAAATGTTGCAAGAGTGGGACGAGGATATGGTTCGCTCGATGCAATTCTGCAACAAGATCGATGAAGACATGACTCCCTACAAAATGCTCTTGGATCGAAAAAAGAAGCAGCGGCAACAACTTCCGATCACAATGTTCTTCCAGCCTCGCAAAAAAGAGCCAGTTCCTCCTGCTAGTACGCCTTCGGAAGAAATTGAAGAAGTTTCCCAGGAAGAAGTTGAAGAGGTGTCCCAGGAAAAGACACCTCCGTCTGAAGAGACATAAAATACTATCATTGGCTGCACAGTAGAACACATCATCAGCTTCATCATCATCATTTCTACTGTGCAGCAAATTCATCGCCATCACCATTCAAGTTTTTCTTCAACTTCTTTCGTGGTGAGTACAGTAACAATCTTTATTTTTTACTTTAATATTCTTACTGTACATTCTAAAACTGTATTTGTGCCTGCTTTATAGTTTAGTACTGTACGTACTGTATGCATTAAGTTAAAGGGAAGGTTTTAAAAGTCTACATGTTGTAACCTATCATATTTTTTTGGTTTAAAATTTACATTTACATACGTAAAAAACACACACACACACACACACTCTCTCTCTCTCTCTCTCTCTCTCTCTCTCTCGAATTATTTACCACTGGCATTTATACAAATACTTTTATTCTCTCTCTCTCTCTCTCTCTCTCTCTCTCTCTCTCTCTCTCTCTCTCTCTCTCTCTCTCTCTCTCGTAAATTGTTTTCCTGCTTTGCTACGTACAATACTGTATAATTTATATTCGTAAGGTAACATATTTTGTAAATGCTTTTACTGTAAATACTGTATGTACTGTATCATTATTTATCACTATCATCATGCACGTTAAATGCCTTGTTTGTTCTGAGCGTGGTTGTTTACTGAGCGTACACGCCGTCGTTTCAGGCGGCGTCATAAAGAAAAAGATTTCATTTGGAAGTCCTAAGAAAAATACGTAAACTAAAACATTGGTAATAAAAAAATCAACATACAGTACTGTATAATCAATATAATCGATGCAAAAACTAACCTATACATATATGTGTACTGTACACTAAATGAGTTTGTTTCTTCATTATGATCAGAGATGAACGTAAACAAAACATTGGTTGCCATTTTTTATCGTGCTTTTTAGGTGTTTAGGAAACGCATGATATAAAATCGCCTTTAATATTTGTGCCTGTTTTAGTTTAGGGTGCTTTAGTACATGCATTAAGTGTTCTGTACATTAAAGGGTGGTTTGTTAACAGTACTACGTACAAGGGAAGGTTTTAAAAGTCCGAATATACATGTTAAATAAATAGGTAAATATGATGTCACTACTTCGTGGATTTTCACCTATCGCCCCCGCGTCTGGAACCTATCTACCGCGATAAACGAGGGTTCACTGTATCGTCCTGGCGCCGAGAGAGAGAGGAGGTATCGTCCTGGTGCCGAGCAGTAGAGGAAGCAGAACGGTGTCGTGTCTTCGATGAAGAGAGTAAAGTTTCCTTAGGAGAAGAACTCCGTTCCCTCTTAGAAGTTGACTTCTCAAGAGGCAAAGGGTCGTCTTTATGTCTAAACGCTTGCACTAACGTAAAAAGTTGTTCCTGCATGACAGACAAAAAGGATTTAGCAACTTCTGCTGGGTCTTGCGGTCCCGAAGGAGAGGGCTGACGAATAACACTCGTAGAAGGGGAAGGATCTTCGGCTGTAATATCCTTCGTCCTTTTCACAGGTACGGAGTCAAAATCGTCCTCCGACGGACAAGGTTCATGACTGCTAGAACCTGGAGAGAAAGAACGAGACAGTTTGTCGCGGTTCCAACTCCTGTTAGTAGGTCTTGACACTTCAAACTTCCATTTACGTCTGGGAGAATTCGGAGAAGAAATTAACACATCCGACACGTCTTTTCCGTGACGGTCAAGGACAGCCTGGGAATCGGCAACAGGACTGTCTGAGACGACGGCTGACCAAGGGTATGTACCTCTCACCCCCTTTCGGTTGTCGACATACCTTCTCCCTTGGTCCTGGGAGCTTGGTAGAGGTCTAGGCTTAGGGTAATGACAGGTTCGATCAGTCGCCACCTCCACTGCACTTTCACAAGCACTAAAATCACTTTCATTATTCTTACCTTTAAAGGCCGCAAGTTGTTCTTTAATGGCCTTTAACTCGGCAGCCATCCTAGCGTACCGAGGGTCATCCGCAGATACGGATCCTGTAGAAGGGACAGAAGTTACTAACTCAAGGGAAGGATCAACTTCCAAAGAGGAATCAATTATAGGCTCAAAGGATAAATCTAGATTAAGTTCGTCTTCCTTTCCACTAACAGACTTAGATTTAGACCTAGAAGCTCTCCTAACTCTATCGAGCTCTAGTTTACATACATAGGAATTCATAATCAACCAATCCTTTTCATCCAAAACCTTACATTCCCCGCACCTATTATTAAGGCCACATTCAAAACCCCTACAATTCAAACACACAGTGTGAGGATCTACCGCCATTTTCAGTAATCTCACCTTACATTCCTCATTCGCACAGACACGGAATTTAATTTTATCACTCATAAAGATAACTGCAAAAAGCAAAGAAATAACAAAAACACTATTGCCAAATCCCCAAATCAGTGTACTTCACCAAATAGCAGACTGGTACAGCAAAAACAAGGAAAGCGAAAAAAAACTCTTAATGATGGACAACGTGTTAGCGATCCGGCCGGCAGAGATGAACTGAAGAACAGAACACTAGAATGATTCCTTGTACCACCCTGTAAGGGTTGTTAACCACCTAACCGCCCAACCACCACAACGCGGTTGCCACGTTTTGAAAAATTCTGCCAAAATAGAGACATTATATATATATATATATAACGGATTTTGAGCGAAGCGAAAAATCTATTTTTGGGTGAGATAGCCATGGCGTCCTGATGGAAGGTTCCTGTTTGGTAGCTTCCTTGGGTATAAGACTACTAAGATATTCCCAGAGAATTTAACCACAGGTTATCACAGAATTCTAACTTCTGGAGCGAGTATCTCAAAGGTTTCCCTTTAAGACATCGTAATACAACAGGGGACACGCATGTCTGGTCGTGCCACATAGCTATCTCCACCCCGAACAGAGTTAACGCTTCGGTGTGTAAGGGCTGAGAATAGCTGGGAGCCGTTCCACAGCTAATCTCACTCGTGGCTACTACTGATACTCGAGACGTAAACAAACGGACGCCATTGCTCTAATGACGTCACGCGCGTCTTTATCCTGGCGCCAGTTGCTGCCCATCGCCATGATACAATTGTGTAGGGTGGGAACAAACTGAACGAAGTAGTAGGGAGGGTCCATCAGGACGCCATGGCTATCTCACCCAAAAATAGATTTTTCGCTTCGCTCAAAATCCGTTTTTTGGGCTCAAGCCATGGCGTCCTGATGGAAGAGTACCAGAGAATCAATGTATCGTGGTAGATTTTCCCCCAGAGTTAAGTGCCTAGGCATTGACAAAACAGCAAAGTAATCTTAGGTAAGAACCATAGGAACGAAGTATCCTGCCCCCCATTGGTAGGAAGTTCCCATGGGCTATGCCGACGTCAAAGTGGTATTGAAGGGCTATTCATCTTGACAGAAGAACTTTTAAGAGCTTAGAGATGAAGCAGAATGTTTGATATTTGTATAGGAACATTCTGAAGTAGGCCAGTGGTGGTTGGGCACTGTGTGTAGAGTTCATCTCCTGATTATCAGAAGTAAGTATTCGTGTAGGAACCTTACTGAGACAAGGTGAATATAATTTAGGAATAGACATCTTAAATTCTTCATGACCATAAGAAAGGAGGAATAAATAAAACTATGACAGTATGTATTTCATAGTAAGTAGGAGCTGAAAGAGACGCATAAGTAATAAAATAGAAATTTTATTTCACAATGCAGAAATTAAATAATTTACAGCAAAAGTAAAGTTCATTTACAGTAATAATAATGTACATAGAAATAAAGGCTTGCTCTTGAATCTGAAAGGGAATTTCAGGATTAGTAGGTACTCGTTCTCGAGGAACGCAAGTCTTTAAATAACACATCATGCTCAAGGCATGCGGCACTTGTGTGACACTATGACATTTCACCTGGGATAAGAACAGTTATAAAAGCACTAAGTGTTTTTAGACATCACTATGAATCACTCGAGGGTCAACATAGGCACCCGAAGAGTTAGAGTCCCAAGTAACTCACTGTTCTACGCAGAGTTAGGTGCAGGTTTCATAACACTACCTGCGGCTACCACAAAATGTTTGATTTCGTGCACTTGTTTCGCATAATGTTTAAAGAAAACTCGCGAGGACTTCCAGCCCGTAAAGTTCTTAAGGCTCTCGAAGTCCATGCTCTGAAAGAAGTTCAGAGAAGATGCCACTTTTCTAGGATCATGACCAGCGGGTGTACTGTTCGGATCCGCTCTGCGAATGAAGTAGGTGATTTTCGCTCTTAATTGTTTCAGTGACAGGTCGCTGCCCGATGTTTCTCCTTTGAAGAGTTGGCCTCCACCAAAGTTTGAAGTTCTGCGAAGATAGACCTTGAGACTCTCTACTGGACATAGAGAGACATCCTCCTTCAGGGGGCATATTCTCCAAGGGCCCCATCTTTTGGTGGGTAATTCATTTTTGGCGAGAAACGTCGGATCAGGGGAGAGGGTCACTTCTCCTGAATCAGCAAACAGGATGTGTCCCTCTTCTCTTGATAATGCCACTATTTCGCTGACTCGAGCTCCCGAGGCGAGAGCAAATAAAAATATAACTTTCTGAGTCAGATCCTTGAGGGGGCATGAATCATTGTCCAAGTTGGAGGCGAAATGGAGCACCTTGTCTAGTGACCAGGAGATCGGTTTCGGAGGGGGTGCTGGGCGTAGGCGAGCACATGCTTTCGGCAGTTTGTTAAAGATGTCGTTGGACAGGTCAATTTGGAAAGCATATAGAATTGGTCTAGTCAAAGCCGATTTGCAGGTTGAAATCGTATTGGCTGCTAATCCTTGTCCATGAAGGTGAATGAAGAAGGACATACAGAAATCAATGGTGATTTCTTTAGGATTTTTTGCTTTAACAAAGGAGACCCATTTCCTCCAGGATGATTCATATTGCCGTCTCGTGGATTCGGTCTTGTATTCCTCTAGGAAGTCTAGACTTTTCTTCGAGATCCCAAACCTCTTCTTTGCGGCAAGGGAGAGAAAATCATGAGATGAAGGTCCTTGATTTTCGATGATGAAGCGAAGACAGTCGACTTCTGTACTTGTTGAGAGAGAACTGGGCCCGGGAGAGGGATCAGCTTGGGCTGCAGCTCCAGGACCAGGGGGTACCAGTTGCTCCGGGGCCACTTGGGAGCCACTAGGGCCGCTGTCCCTTTGAAGGTTCTCAGTTTGGAGAGGACTTTCAACAGAAGGTTGGTGGGAGGGAACAGGTATATCTTCGACCATCTGTTCCAGTCCAGTGACATGGCGTCCACCGCTTCTGCTTTGGGGTCCTCGTACGGGGCTACGTACAGAGGAAGTTGATTGTTGTCGCTCGTTGCAAAGAGATCTATCTGAAGTTCTGGGACTTGATGAGAGATGAAGGAGAATGATCTTGCGTCTAGAGACCATTCCGACTCTATCGGGTTTGTCCGAGATAGAGCATCCGCTGTCACGTTGCGGAATCCTTGTAGGTGAACTGCAGACAGGTGCCACTTCTTCTTCTCCGCCAGACGGAAGATTGGGAGAAGCACCTGATTTATCTGGGGCGATCTTGAGCCCTGGCGATTGAGACAACGAACTACCACCGAGTTGTCTAGGGTTAGACGGATGTGGATCGAGGGCGGCGGGGATAGCTTCTTCAGAGTAAGAAGGACCGCCATGGCCTCCAAGATGTTTATGTGGAACGTCTTGAATAGTGGAGACCAGGTCCCTTGAGCTTGTTTCAGGTGGGAGTGACCTCCCCAGCCCTCCAGTGAGGCATCCGTGTGGATGTTGAGTGATGGAGGAGGGTGTTGGAGAGGAATGGACCTTTTTAGGGCCATTGCTTCCGACCACGGCTTTAGGAGGCGTCGAAGTCTGTTTGGAAGCCGTCTCTTGAGGTCTCTTCGAGCGATGGATGCCGATCGTCTCCAGACTCCCGCGGCATCCTTTAGCTGTGCACGAAGCACTGGGTTTGTCACTGAGGCGAATTGTAGAGAGCCTAGAACTCGTTCCTGCTGTCGTCTTGAAATGCGTTTGGATTTCAGTAGTCGCTTGACAGACCCTGCTATTTCCTTCCTTTTCTTCTGGGGGATGGAAAGGCGGTGTGACTGAAGATTCCAGTGGATTCCCAGCCACTGAAACTTCTGAGCCGGAGAGAGGCGAGATTTCTTCTCGTTGATCTTGAATCCCAGGTGTTCTAGGTACTGGGTAACTTCGTCGCAAGACTTTGTACACTCTTCGGGCGATGGAGCCCAGACTAGCCAGTCGTCGAGGTAGGCCATCACCTGGACGTTTCTTAGGCGGAGCTGTTGTACTATGGCATCCGCCAGCTTTGTGAAGATCCGAGGGGCCACATTGAGGCCGAATGGCATGGCCCGGAAGGCGTAGCTTTTACTTTGGAGTCGAAATCCTAGGTAGGAGGAAGCGTGATGGTTCATTGGAATGTGCCAATAGGCATCCGCCAGGTCTATAGAGACCGTGTAGGAACCTTGAGGCAGAAGGGTCCTTATTTGTTGAAGCGTCAGCATCTTGAATTTGTTGTTCTCTATGAACTTGTTGAGGGGGGATAAGTCCAGAATGACTCTGAGCTTGTCTGAGTCCTTCTTGGGAACGCAAAACAGTCTCCCTTGGAACCTGGTGGACTTTACCTTCCTTATCACCTTCTTGTTCAAGAGGTCTAGAACATATTCTTCCAGAATGGGGGTTGATTGTTGAAAGAACCGCTGGAAGATTGGGGGTGGTTGCACCCAACTCCAGCCTAGACCGTTCTTGATGATGCTGTGTGCCCAAGGATCGAAGGTCCAACGATCCTGGAATTGGCGGAGTCTTCCTCCCACCGGAAGCACTTCATTGCTTCTGGTGTCCCGAGGACTTGTTGCCTCGGCCGCTAGCTCCCTTTCCTCCTCTACCTCTGGAGGGACGACGAGAGGCGTCTCTGCTTGCACCCCTGGACGAGCCTCTACCTCTGGCATGAAAGGTAGTGGATGGCTGCTCAAAGGCAGGGGTGAAGACCGGTGACTGTGACAACACCGGTTGGGGGACCAATTGAAAGGTCTGTTGTGGTTGGGCAACCACTTGGGAGGTAGCGGGTCCCGGAAACTGACGTCGTTGTTGACGTTGCTGGGGTTTCGGCTTCTGAGGTTTCCTCTTAGGCTGAGGTCCATCGTCCTGAGAGGTTTTCCTTTTTCTGGACATGCCCCACTTGTGGAGAAGGTTCCTATTCTCCGTGGCGGCTCTGTCAGTTATTTCCTTGACAAGGTCAGAAGGAAACAGGTGCTTTCCCCAGATGTTGGAGGAAATCAGCCTCCGGGGTTCGTGTTTCACGGTGGCACCGACAAACACGAATTCACGACAGGCTCTACGAGCCTTTATGAAATGGTACAAGTCCTTCATTACCGTGAGTAAGTGGGATTTGGCCAGTACCATGTAGTGATCAGGTACTGCTGTGTCACAGGCCATAACTTCAAGTTGGACTTGATGAGAAAGAGATGCCGCAAGCCTCTCCTTCGTGTCTTGTTCCCGGCGAAGGAGGTGATCATTGAGCTTAGGGAGGTCTTCATTAAACTGACGTCCGGCGACGTCAGGATCGAGCCTACCCACGACGAAAGTATGTTGGACATCTTTCCATTGTCTAGTGTCAGGGGGTGTCACGATGGAGAAGGGTCTGCACTCCTCCAGTGCAGGGCAGGGTTTTCCTTCTTCCGCCGCTTTAAGGCATGCAGCTAAGGCCTTTTCCAAAAATGGAAGAATCGCAGTGTCAGGTGCGACATATGTAGGATGCTTCTTGCTCAAGGCAGGAAGCTTAGAGCAGGTAAAGCCCCTGCTCTTAAATGTGGAGGCTAGCATAGCCTGGGCCTTTGCGAGATCGAACACTATCTCTTCTTTAGGTTCGGTCTCCTCCTTCGAGGCAGGTTCGGAACGAAGTCGGACGTAACAGTCCGGGTAGGCCTCGAAGCTTGGGAAGAACTCTACATCTTCCAACGGGACCGTGCCGATCTTGTCACTAACAAAGATCCTGCCGGTCGCAATAACCATATGCTCTGCATACCTCCACGGGTTGGCATGAGAGCAAGCTGGGAGATCCTTGACCGAGATCTTCTTCGTGTCTCTGGATCCAATCATAGACCTGATGGACTCCTGGTTCTCCTTCAGTCTGTCGTCCATGACAGCTCTAATCAGTCGGATCAGTTCTTGGGTAGAAGAGGAAGGATCCGGGGTCGAGGAGGTAGACGGAAGGGACATTTCCGTCGGTGTAGGAGTAGGCGGAGGGATGGACGAGGGAGTAGCTCCAATCTCCGACTCGGTGTATTCCACCTTGTCTTCGTCCTCTTCGGCTCCTTGAGCCATAAGCGTCTTCTCCGTGTCTTCCGAGACGTCAGAGATCTGTTCATCATCCTCGGAATCCAAACGACACTCGTGCATGGACTGAGCCATGACCACATCAGGTTCCACCGTAATTTGGACAGTGGGGATTGCTTCCTTTGGAACCACTGAGTCAGGGGAGGCCTTAGGGAACAACAGGGACCTCAGTTCTTCGGTGGCCAGGTACGGTCCAGTAGCATTTCTCTGAAAACCACGCACCCACTTGCGCAGTTTTTCACGAGCAATGTCTCTAACCTCCGCTGAGGGAGGGTTATGGAAGGCCTCAACTAGGTAGGCCTGGCAGACCGTACATTCCAGTGGATTCCAGAACTTCCAATCCCCTTTCTTGTCTGAGCAAGGGGCGTGAGTCCTGCACGCCGTATGTCCGTAAAACTGCGAGCGTTTCACAGCACAGTAGGCGAAATCGCACTTCATCTGCTCCTCCTGTGGAAGAAAGAGAAAATGAGTATGGGGGAGTCATAGGAATGGCTCTTAAATTAAGTTAATATTAATCATTAATTTTAACTTAAGGAAGGTGTGATGCATAGAGAATGAAACAGTAAAGGAGAACACGCTCCATGCATCTCGCCCGGCTGGTTACCATAGGCTTGGTCCTGGGATAATCCAAATGACCGAGATCATTGGATATAGTTTCCTAGGATTCCCATTATATTGGAACTCCATGGAAAGCCAAGGACAAGGTTGGGATCGAATTCATTCGGTTCCCAGATAAGAGCCAGAAGGCCTCATTAAGGGTAACTGCTTCTGGCAACCAGCCGCGCTAAGATGCACATAGCATGCTGGAAATAGAAGAATGCAAAGAGACAGCATGATCACTAATAGAGCAGTACTAGGTACTGATCTTAGAAGCAAAGCAGCTTATCTATTTGCAAGGTAGGGCTATCTTAGACTTATGATAGCTACAGAGAGGGGGTGCAAGTATTCTTGACGCCTCCGGGGCATCCGGCAAGCCGCCGGCACGCCGGAGCTCGCTCCAGCATAGATTCTGGCACTAGAACAGACAATTTTCAAAGTCAGTTAGAAACCAGGATGGCGGCCGCCGGCACAACGGCGGCACGCCGGCAGGGAGCGGCGGCTCCGGCAGCCGGAGGATGCCGGATTGGTGACTGGGGTAAGGATGGTACAGGTAGTATCGGGTTGCCGGCAGTATATGCCGGCACTCCGGAGATCGACCGGCAAGCGGACGATTAGATAGGAGTAGGAGAGCTGCCGGTAGTAGCCGGCGGCAGCCGGCAGTCCCTCGGTACACGGGGGGCTGGCGGCAAGGGTAGGGAAGTCACCAAGAGGGAGGCAGGTATTGCCGGCAGTAGAGGCGGCAAGAGACCGGCACCCGGATAGATAGAGAGACAGGGGGAGGGGGGAAAGGATGCAGGAAGTACCGTCAGGGTTCCAGACATCCCTCCCCCTCCCTGAGGGGGTGTACCCATGATAGAGACAGGCTCTAGCATCCATAAGCAGGGGTCACTAGGGACCGGGAGCAGGTAGCCCAAGGGAGGACTAGGGAACACCCAAGAGGGGGGGGGGGGGGAGACTCCCCTATGCAGAGCTACACTAGTAACTAACCTTATAGGACACTATGAAGGTATATGTACCAGAGCGGACAGCACAGGGAAGCTCGGGTAGCCCTACTCATCCACCCTAAGGAGGATTTGTAGGACAGGGGACAGATGAGTATAAACTAACCTAAGCATAGGTTAGGCTATACAAGAGATAGGTGGGGAGGGAGAAGAGAGGGGTCTTCCCAGGAAGGGTTTCTGTACCAGAGCGGCCACAAAGGGAAGGGAGGACACTCCCTAACCTAAGATTAGGCTGATCGGCTAAAACGGTGCAAGAGTACAGTTTCAGCATGGAACAGAGAAACCTTCCTAACCCGGCCTAGATCAGGGCTAAAAGTCCTGAACTAGGCAAGGAAGAAGACGTATCGCTATCGCAGGAAAGTCGTAGACTATCCTAGCCATAGAGGTAGGCTAGCCTAACCTCACTCTCAGACGCAATCCTAAAGGGGGTTCATTCCTTTAGGGAGGACTGAGAGGCGATATAATACTCTATTAGACAATAAATCCCTTTACTCAGAAAAGGGATCAAGGCTAAATAGAGGGAGTGCCGAGGCAGGGGATGAAGGAAGCATATAGGGGTCCTAAGGTTAGGTTAGGCTAGAAAGAATCACTGACTAGCCTATCCCCTATATGGTCCCTGAAGGCGAAAACATTTGCATCACTAGTCAAAAGTATTGTAAAATAATAATGCCACTATCTTCATAACTTAGTCTAGGATCACTGATAAATCATGCATGAACACTTGTATATAGGCTCCTGGCCTGGGGGCTATAGTAGCCGACTGGTATGAGGTCAATCGATGACCGATAAAAAGCGTCTAAACACGATATAAAAGTTCCTAGCTATGAAGACTAAATAAACTAATGTATTCGATTAGTATATAATGCCGGAAGCGTTGTTGTGGCTAACTAAATAAGACATGCAAAACAACAACGACGCCATAAAATGGCGGGTCCGGTAGAGGCACAGCTCCGCCACAAAACATCAATTATTTCGCGAAATAATATTTACTTTACGGCCAGAGCTTAATTAAACAATACTGGAACCTTGTACTCAACTTTCCAGAAGAAGGCGAGGCTGAAGGTAACGACATAGCGAAGATGCAAAGCGATAAAGTTCACACAAGGGAAAATCCGTCTAAGTAGGGCAGCTACTAAACAAAGGATAAAGACGCGCGTGACGTCATTAGAGCAATGGCGTCCGTTTGTTTACGTCTCGAGTATCAGTAGTAGCCACGAGTGAGATTAGCTGTGGAACGGCTCCCAGCTATTCTCAGCCCTTACACACCGAAGCGTTAACTCTGTTCGGGGTGGAGATAGCTATGTGGCACGACCAGACATGCGTGTCCCCTGTTGTATTACGATGTCTTAAAGGGAAACCTTTGAGATACTCGCTCCAGAAGTTAGAATTCTGTGATAACCTGTGGTTAAATTCTCTGGGAATATCTTAGTAGTCTTATACCCAAGGAAGCTACCAAACAGGAACCTTCCATCAGGACGCCATGGCTTGAGCCCAAAAATATATATATAACTGCCAGGTAAGTTCTATTCATAAAAATGACAAATTCGGAAATAAATTATATTTATCCCTAACTAATACAAACCTGTAGTTAATTATTTGGATATTTTTTCGGCAAGGCTGGAAGATAGGCATTAGACTTAAAATGCGAGGTGGCAACCCTACCTAGCCGCTTGAGTGGGTAGGCCAGGGGTGGCTGGGTACCACTATATACAGTATACTGTCACAGCTGTGAGCTATGTTACTTTTGATTGAAGGCAGGATATTGACCCTGTTTTACCTAGTACACCATATGACTGTGATCTAGGGAAAAACTTCAATACCTCACTAAACTATACAAACTGAGTACAGTCAAACCTTTCGACACGAAGGTATCTGCTTACGAAATTTTCACTCTGCGAAACGAGATGCGAAAAATTTTATGACTCGCATCACGATAAATGTTTCGGACAACGAAAAGAGGTAGGGTGCGAGAGCCTGACCGTGTCCGAGACCGATTTTAAAATTCGCGCCGGCAGCCCGTAAACTCGCTACCATCCTCCCGCGCTTCCATTGCTTATCTCCCTACTCATATGCTAGTTACCACCATGAGATCCTGCTCTCCTATTGGTCAGCATCAACTGTACCGTATCCCATCATGCATCTACCCACTGGCGTTTATAAGTCCCTTTGTTTTGGCAGCGGTATCGTACGCATTGACTTCAGTGTTTGTGATTTCACTTTCCTAACAATTGTACTGGATTGTGTGTGATATTACGTTACATTATTAGTCATGGGTCCCAAGAAAGTTGCTGATGTCCAGGGAAAGAAGAGGATGATGCTTTCCATGGAGAAGAAGATGGAAATAATCCAGAAATACAAGGCTGGCATACAGTTAAGTGTGAACGCGACGGAATATGGCCGAAATCCGTCTACGATAGGAACGATACTGAAGCAGAAGGAAGCTATCACAGCAGAAACACCTTCTAAGGGTGTGACTTTTCTGCAGCAAGAGGAGCCACATCCACGATGAGGTGGAGAGACTACTGCTTGTCTGAATAAAGGACAAAGAAATGGCTAGACACACTATCACCGAAGCGATAATCTGCCAGAAAGCCAGCGCCATTTTCGGTGATCTCGTGTATGTTCAGGTCGAAGCCCTCAAGTCCAGGGCAGGTTTGCATGGTCGGCAGAAGTCAACACACGCACACACACACTAATAAAGAGAAAGCACAAACAAAAAGCAATTAGTGGCAGTCCAAAATAGGCGAGGATGAAGAACGGCAACGACTGTTCACCATCTGACCCAAAAGCAAAGTGAGCTAAATCACAGGTGCGTGATAGGAAGCGGTAGCAAACTACCCCTCCAACCCCCCCCCCCCCCTAAATAGCAGAATGGGTAGATAACCCTCGCTGAAAATTTTAATGGCTCGTCCTTTCATCTTCGCTGAAAGTAATAACCACTAATAAATAACGTAGGTTTGTATTCCAGTTACGGAACAAAATAATAATTACAGTACCTCCAGAGTCTCTGAGGAAAAGACCATGCATAGTCTATCCATGGGAGGAGGAGGCAGGTGTGCAATCCTGCTGTGCCCCAAACTGTAACATCCTGGAGATGCAAAAAGAGAGCTGCAGTCACAGGCACGAGAACTCTAACAGAGTATTACCTCCAGTCTCTCTGTACCTCTAACTAGAGCTCCCTTGTAAGCCATTCCTTATCGGGGGAGACCCGAAAGCCCCAAGGAAGGCCGAAGCAATGAGAGAGACACTCCTAGTGGAGGGCAACATTGCTTTGTTAAAGGAAGTGACTGTGTCTGCACCTACAGATTGTCCGAGGGTCAGTTGAACTTTTTTCTACTCATTCGTTGGAGGATGAACAAGTAGAAACAGCATCAAGTCAAAGGCCAGTTTATTATAGGGTATCGGGAAACAGAAACAGAATGTCTATTCACTCTCGAGCCAAAATAAAAAGCAAAGGTATTTCACCGGTGTGTGCATGAGTGGGGTGGTGGGTCTACCCACCCCTGCTAACTAGTTATACCTCGTTAAAGTCTTTTGGCTAGTTTTCAGCATTCGCCGAAATAATATCCACTGTAAAGAGTGAAAGGGTTTTTATTCGTGTAGGAACAAAAGCTAGTTTCATAATTCTAAAGATCCAGTTTTTCTTTGTTGGTAAGCTTCTTTAGAGTGTAGAATAAAAGAGTTCTTAATAAAAAGAATATAACATATCATTTGAATAAAAAATAAAAAAGTGCAAAGATGTACGCAGCAAAACCTGCTGTACTGTACTTATATATCATAAACCATATATTTATATAGGTTAATTATTGTGAGAATGAAATGAAACCCAATATAATTTTTCTTTCTTAAAAGGACACAAAAATCCTTTCTGAGCTCAATAGGAAAGTTAACAGAATATCTTACATAATAATAGTGATAACAATAAATACTGTACTACGACCTGAAGGTAAATTTTTATTTTGTATGGGCAATTCTAAATAATTTGTTAATACAATGTTGAACTTCATAGAAAATTAAAGTTTAAGAAAATACTAAATCAAATGACCAAGGTGGTGTCTGCCGCCTGTCTCTTTTACAAAGACTACTTGACCTAAAAAACTCTCAGATCAGATCAGAGAAATCAATACTTGTGAATAGCCTTCCTGAGTACTTAGCATTATGTCAAGACAAAGTGAAGAAAAAAAATGAACAAAATTGAAATCATAATTATGTTACAAGAAAAATTACAATAAGAAAATTAGGAAATCTAAATATATAAAACAATTTCATATCAAATCAATCAAAAATTTTCTATTTTTCATGACCATGAATAAAAAATGAAAACATTCAGAGGATTATACACAGTAGGCCATTAACTTGTATAGCAAGCTCCCAAAATTAAAAATACATTTGTGAAAATAAAAAAGATAAAAACAGCAAAGAAAATAAATGAATAACAAGGCATTAACAAAGATGAACTTATATGTACAATAAATAAACACACAGGATTTAGGAAATGGGGTATCTGTAAGGCAATGGGACATGACCAATAAAAAAATATGCTGTTTTAATGAACGAAAATCCACGAGAAAGAGCACAGAAAACATGCACACCGTAACACAGTTGACCAGTCCAAATGATAGTGAAGTGTCAAGAATTCAGAGCAGGGGAAGGGAGTCCCATACAGGAGTAAACACTTGCCTTAATGAATAAATCAGGGTCTCTTTCATCCAATGAGTTACCCAACTCACTCACTCTATTTATATAATATAATATAATATAATATACAATATATATATATATATATATATATATATATATATATATATATATATATCTATATATATCTATTCAAAATTACACTTCAATCTGATGTCATACTTAAAGGGAATTTAAATTTTATACCTTAAATTTGTATTATTTTAGAGTTTTCTTTGATAATGTATTTCTCTTTCTTTCTACAATGATGAATGACAAAATGGTAAAAAAATATAACACAATACTAAACTTTCATACTTTTACACGCTGACTTTAAATAAGCAGGGGAACCATCTATGAAATGCCTTGTGTAGCACACTGTAGATGATAAAGAAGTTTCTTTGCCCCATTTTCCTCAATCCCATATGCCTTACCTACTGGGTTCAAATTTTCCTCCTTTCCTTGTCCTTTCTTCAAACCTGACTGTCAAAACTCTTAACTCAATCAAATTGTTGCTTTCCACTTAACCATACACCATTCAGGTGTGCCAAACTAATATATAAAAAGATTACTTCATTTAAAGATTTTTTTCTGTTCAATGACTATTAACAACTGAAATTTTAAATAAAACCCCAGAGAATTATCTTCATCTGCTATCACTAATTCAGGAAATATTCCCCCTATCAAGAGGCTGTTGTATCACTTCACTTGGGTTGTGACATTTCTCTAACAGTACTTTACCTTTGTGTTGTATTAAGGAACTTATTGACAAATCAAGGAAATTTCTTGAGATACATGTATCTATAACATGTGCACAAAAACAAATTCCTTTTTCAAAATGACAAAATGTAGTACCTATAGTGCTTATGAATTGTTCTGCATTTGGATAAACCAGGAATTTCACGCCATGTTGAAAGGTGGAAGTGTGATGTTTAAAGTAAAAATATAACCAGCAATATAGTGACTGTATGATCATAATGGAACAAGTTAAGGAGGTTTGCGAGTGTTTTGACTCTGGGTAGTTATCATAACAAAAACATACACAATTGTAACAATAATGGTGTAACAATGTGCAGAAAACTAACTTTTGAATGTGTATGTCATATGAGTTTCAGGTAAACAATTATACTCAATTAAGCCAACATAGAGATAAAATTCACAATTAACTTTAATAATAATTTACAGTACATAGTACAATGCCATTCCATAATCAACTTGACATGAAATTCCAATCAGATTCCTAAACTATGAGGAACTATGACTCTCCCAGATATGCAATGCACTCAATTGTAAGCTAACTAATTTATCTTTCCGCACACAAAGTAAAATGAGACTACAGCTTACTAAAGTGAAATAGTTTACAAGCTAATAAAATTATCGGAATAATTAATCAATTACTCTAATTTAAACATATTTGAGATACACTAACTGAAACACTAGCATTTAATCATGCCACAGGATAAAACAACCAATAGTCTAAGACAAGATAATGAGGGTTTAGCCATAGTAATGTATGAAGGCTTAGCTGTAGACTAAACACTGGAAGCATTGTTGGATGCTTTGTCTCAATCATTTAAAAATGAAACTAGCCATTTCTATATTATGATGTAGGGGACCCAAAAGGTATATTGATGGGAATATGCTTAATTGGTCGACATTCATTTCCTAATGTGCTTTGCATTTAATGCAAAAAAAAAAAAAAAAACACCGATTCGGAGTATGACTATACCCTCTTACCTATCAAAAATTTGACACGTATGATGACTATGATACGGTGAGTATGGACACGACATCGTAAACGTGAGGTTTTGATAGCTATTAGTGCTAGGATCAAAACTGTATCATGTGGGATTAACCTATGCTAGCCTACCATAAGATTAACATTAACTAAAGTTTAAGCTTACAAAGCTTAGCCAACCTACCCTGCACTCCAGTACTCAAAAGATACCTTAATGTTTGAAAAATAGGAAAAGGGAAGCTTAAGTCATTCTGATAAGTCAGGGATGCCAGCAGAGCTTTGCCTAAAGACTGCATTCTATGTTAGGTTAGGGAGGGGAAATGTAAAAAGTCTAAGTATAACACTAACAATGAACAGGTAAATATGTCCCACAAACAGGAGGTGAGGCAAAATGACTATTAGACGATGTACAGCCACAGCAGCCTAAATTACAAAAAAATACGAAGGAGCAGGAGGAATCGATATTTACTAGTAATGGCTAACGGGCAAATATTTACCCAGTTGTATGTGTAGCTTTGTCTACATAATTTAATTTCGGTAAAATTATAGTTATGGACGGAATCACATTTACAACAGAAAAAATAGTTTTTCCTATGGTAAATATTGTACAGTACTTTCACTGAATTCGACCTTTATTTCAACAGCAAATACACCAAAAACCTGTTAGACCACCTAAGAATGGGGATAATTTCTAGAAATCTAATGGTTTTTGTTCAGCCGTGAGCTTGCATCACTCGCGGAAAAAGAAAAATATAAAGCTCCTGTGTATAGAGTCCTTTCAATACACGTCATCAAACTTCCGGTCCGCCATCTTGGAGGGCATACAAAGACGCGTTCAGTGAATAGCTATGGTTGAGCTGTTGAATATTTAGCCATTTCATCACATTCACATTCACACAATGCCCAGTTTTTGCGCTATTGTTGGCTGTGGGAATCGAGGACGAAGAGATGACAAGAGTTTCTACCGCATACCGGCAGTTATTCAGAATCAGGACAAAGATACAGAAGAATTATCCAAGTGCAGACGTGACTTGTGGTTGACCAGAATATCACGGGCTGATCTACGTGAATCCTCACTACCCTAAGCACGTATCTGTTCTGATTATTTCATATCAGGTCAGTTTCGGCTAGGCCCTAAAAGTATCATTATTCCTGTGTAAACATGCTATATCCGATCGCATGGGTGACTTCAAAAGTATCATCGTCAGTTCAGTGTGTAGTGTGTGTGGGGGAGGGGGCATCTCAATTTTTAAACATCAAAAGGGGCATCTCAGATTTACAAAACAAAAATTAAAAGCGCCCATATTGGCTATATTAACAAAGGCTACTTACCTAGGTCTCTCTTTCGCCAAGGTGCTCATGCCTATATATAATTAAATGTATATTTACATTTATTTTAATTTGTGTATTAAATTGTGCAGACATACAGGCCTATGTGATGAATAAACATTGATTATAAATAATAATAATAATATCTGAAAGCTGGTTTAATCCGAAGGGGTCTTCAGCTTATATATGAAACATCGAAAAAATAATCAAACTTGCGCATTTAATTGCAAGGAGGCAAAACGATCATCCAAGAGCATTACAATAGAGTTTGTCCATCATATGTTTATATGTATAAAAGAAATTATAGCATTTGTAACCAAACACAAACACAATGGTTAGGCATGAACTGATAAAGATTTGACATAATAATGCAAAACTTTTACATACATTTTGACAATAAAAAATTATAATACACAAGGTTAGGCTAAATGATCAATATTAGCATTATAATTATAAACACTCTCTTCATCGGCACAGTGTTTATCTAATTTTGGACTTAAAAGCATTAAAGGGAAAAACAACAAATTCTGGAAGCAGATTATTCAATGGAAATGTATGCCCACTCATGTTCTGGGTTGGCCGACAGTACCAAGTAGTTCACCATATCAATGTATGAAATACTGGGAAAATCCTCAATATTTTGACTGAATGAATTCTGCATCTGGTATGGATCTAGGCCATCAATTAGATCGAGTTTCTGCTTGTAAAAACGCTTATCATCACCCGACAATTGTTTGACAAAGTCGCTCTCATTGTCCATATTCGCTGTAGCAGCCGCCATGTTTTCGCTTTGTATGCCCTCCAGCATGGCCGCCGGCGATTCCCAGTGACGTCATTGAAAGCACTCTATTGGCAAGCGGTACATGCTGAGCTGTGCATGCTAACCCGATTGATTATTATTTCTTAGATAATTAAGTATTTATTTCCAGTGACAATGAAGTGTCATTCTTGACGAAAACCAATGTTTTCTTATAGGAAACACCTGTTATTTAGTAGAAAAGCTTTTTCTGTCCGTAAATATAATAAACCTCTATTTCTATCTTAGCACATGTATTTTCAATTTACCTAGCTTAATCCACCTTAGCAAGTTTATTCCTAACTTACCCTACCTACCCAAGTACATACACACTGATATTTACATAACTAGTCCATACGTCATAATACTCACATAAAAGTAGAAACAAAACTAAAATCCTCTCAATATTCTTAACAAAGAAACACAGCAATTCTTTCAAAATGGGACAGGAATCAAACACACAGGCCTACAGTAGGTTAGTTCCCATACATGTGTCATTTACAAGGAAGTGTTTGAGAAACTGATAAAAGGTCCTGTAAGGAGCCTTTGGCAAAGAAGGCAGCTGAAAGCAACTATTAAAATACTTGACAAAACTCAGTTTTCCGTACAACCAGCAAAATAGAATATGTCAATCGAATCATTATTGTGGCCTTTATGGGTAGGGGCTAACAGAGCCCACAGTTGGGTAAGCTTTTGAACACTTAATCCCTATTCCAACCAAAGGTATGATTAAAACACTACTCCAATTCCAATGACATTAGTTTATAATAATAAAGGGGTTAACTACGGTGAAAAGGCGTTGGCATGATGAGAAAATTCTGTGGGTCTGACTGAACTAGAAGTCATTGAAAGGGAAAATAATAAAAAGCAAGATAGATGTAAACATTGGCCACAGGGTGAGGATTTCACTCACTTTGAACGTGAAGTAGGCCTACAGAGAACTGTCTTAACTCTGGAATTTCCTTGAGAATCTCGTCCGTGACTAAATGGATGCCTCTGTGCTGTGGTCTTAGTTTTATCTTCCTCTGAAACCAGGCTGACCCGATTTGGATTCCTCTTGTGGAGGAAGCCATGTTTGATGTGGTCCACTCCTTCGGACGTTATCACACCGTCTTGACTCCGTAATTCCCTCACTAACAGCCCTATCGGACCATTATGGAGTCACTGACAAGGTTAACTAGGGTCCATTATTGTGAATTTACGGGGTTAAAAGGGGACCAATTAACATACAAGGGCAGAACGGGGAGGAAATGTTACTGCAGCCGTTCCACTGCTTTTATCACCGGTTCATTCTGTCACTTTCAGGGGTTGGTCTCTGCAACTGGTTTCCTCTACTTTAGTTTTTTTTTTCATCTCTCCATTTTTGAAAATAGATAGTTTTGCATGTAACTTTTAGCTATAAAATTTTTATATGATTATAACTATTTTCTTCAATAAAATAAAAACTCGGGACACTGTGCGTCATTCGGATAAACAACGTAACAAGGATGAGCACCATCATATGATAATGGTTATTTCATTCATGGTTGGTTCAATGACACCACAGACAAGTCAGAACTATCAAGTGGAATATAATTCACTGCACAAAATGGATAATATATAAAAGGATTTAGACAAAATCCAAGAGACACAAGAAAAAAATTCAGTGCATTAAAGTAAATGTATAATGTACGACTGCACAAAACCTCAACAATTCTGATTAGGCATATTCTGAAAGGATTGGGTTTAAAGATCATGATATTGTAAAGGCTTTCATCTACTGAAACCAATTTCAATTATCGAGACAAATTGGTCTCTGAGGACTCGGTTATTACTAAATCACAAACTTATGTATGTCAACATTTCAAACTCAGATCAGATATGCAAGCAATGTTAGTAGCTTGCAGAAATTAAAGTGTTATTTCAGATTTATAAGAAACTGTGGTTTATGAAAGAATTTTAGCTTTTCCAGTGTACAATTCAAAAAAAAAATCTTATAACGTTTATGGTGTCGCTTAAAAGAATTAGTCTGAAGTGAATAGTTCCAACTTTACTACGGTAACTCGTGAGTGTTCAGGAGCATAGTGATGCTCGTAATGGCCATGACTACCACCAGATGGCAGGGACAGGATGTCTAAAGAGCCAGTCCCAAAGATGACAGAAGATTTGCGCAAAAGTGTTTACGTTATAATAATAATGCACTTTTCTTGCATAAAATTATAATATTCTACATTTCGCATTCTGCATGCTTTACTTTGAAAGGTTATCTGGACAATATTTGAATTGGTAAGCGATTGATGTTGCATCTACAATCATTCTCAAATTGTAATTTTATAGACATAAAGTTAATCTTATAGTTTTATGTTTGTAATGAAGTGATTACTTATATTAGGTGTATTGTTATTAATGATGAGATCACTAAAAGAAAATAAGAACACTTAAAATTCAATGAAATTGTTCTGACCTCTGCAAGACGTTTCCAGTAAACAAACAGACGAACGCACTCTCTCTCTCTCTCTCTCTCTCTCTCTCTCTCTCTCTCTCTCTCTCTCTCTCTCTCTCTCTCTCTCTCTCTCTCTCTCTCTCTATGATACACACGCAATAATATATATATATATATATATATATATATATATATATATATATATATATATATATATATATATATATATATATATATATATATATATATATATATATATATATATCACTGTATATAACAATAATAATTGATAATGATAATATTTATTAGGTGTGTAAATAGACTAAAAAAAAATATTCTTAGACCGATTTCTTCTAATACATATAGGCTTCGTCAAAGGTTTAATTATGGTACATTATAAGAGTGTGTACCTTTTTTGTGTATCTTAGGTGGTTCATCGTGTACAGTATACTATTCTACATGATAACAAATAGATATATTTTTGTTTATTGATATATCCTCGATGTGATATGCTTACATACATATGCTTAAACATACCATACAGGACATACGACCGAAATTAAAAGGATGATAAACATTGGCTGGAGAGCCTTTGATAAACAAAGTGAGATTATGAAAGTAAAATGTTACTTTCTCTAAGAAGAAAAATATTTAATCAGATGATCCTACCAGTATTAATTTATGCACTGGAAACTTAGAACTTTATTAAATCCTTAGAACATAAGCTAGTTACACTCTATGGAAAGAATGATGATATGGAGACACAAGAGTGAACTAAAGTAAACGATATTCTAACAACATGTAAGAAAAACAAATGAACATGGGCAGAACATGTAATGAGAATGACAGATAATCGATGGACATTTAAAAAATCAGAATTTGTCCCGAAAGATTGCAAAATAAACATGTGAAAGATGACAAGACGGTGGATTGACGAGCTAAGAAAATTTTCGGGTATAAAATGATACAAAGACCAGAAGCAGACAGGAGTGGAACGAAATGTCTGAGGGTTTGGCCACACCAAGCGCGACTAGCGGTGAGGTTTCCGCGGCAGATTGAAACCTAAGGTATCGTATGTGGGTGGCCGTATTGGAGGCGCGAGAAGCATCCAACCGCTACGGCTGCCGCCAAGCTATGTTTCATATTTTAAGAAACCGTGGCGGTTTCGAGCATCTTCAACCAAGATTATAAATTTTTTCATCAGTTTCTGAAGGGGTACGCATTCAGTTGTTCGCTTCTAGCCAAGGCTAATAAAAAAAATTATTGGGAGGTGTTTCGGAGAGTAAAAATAAGTTAAATAAATGGAAGATATGACAATCAACTACAAATGGATGGTAATAAAACAGTGGGTAGACCTATGCCTTTTTGTGCTTTGCAATCTATTTAATCACCATTTAATGTCTTTATATATATATATATATATATATATATATATATATATATATATATATATATATACAGTATATAACAATAATAATTGATAATGATAATATTTATTAGGTGTGTAAATAGACTAAAAAAAAATATTCTTAGACCGATTTCTTCTAATACATATAGGCTTCGTCAAAGGTTTAATTATGGTACATTATAAGAGTGTGTACCTTTTTTGTGTATCTTAGGTGGTTCATCGTGTACAGTATACTATTCTACATGATAACAAATAGATATATTTTTGTTTATTGATATATCCTCGATGTGATATGCTTACATACATATGCTTAAACATACCATACAGGACATACGACCGAAATTAAAAGGATGATAAACATTGGCTGGAGAGCCTTTGATAAACAAAGTAAGATTATGAATGTAAAATGTTACTTTCTCTAAGAAGAAAAATATTTAATCAGATGATCCTACCAGTATTAATTTATGCACTGGAAACTTAGAACTTTATTAAATCCTTAGAACATAAGCTAGTTACACTCTATGGAAAGAATGATGATATGGACACAAGAGTGAACTAAAGTAAACGATATTCTAACAACATGTAAGAAAAACAAATGAACATGGGCAGAACATGTAATGAGAATGACAGATAATCGATGGACATTTAGAAAATCAGAATTTGTCCCGAAAGATTGCAAAATAAACATGTGAAAGATGACAAGACGGTGGATTGACGAGCTAAGAAAATTTTCGGGTATAAAATGATACAAAGACCAGAAGCAGACGGGAGTGGAACGAAATGTCTGAGGGTTTGGCCACACCAAGCGCGACTAGCGGCGAGGTTCCCGCGGCAGATTGAAACCTAAGGTATCGTATGTGGGTGGCCGTATTGGAGGCGCGAGAAGCATCCAACCGCTACGGCTGCCGCCAAGCTATGTTTCATATTTTAAGAAACCGTGGCGGTTTCGAGCATCTTCAACCAAGATTATAAATTTTTTCATCAGTTTCTGAAGGGGTACGCATTCAGTTGTTCGCTCCCAGCCAAGGCTAATAAAAAAAATTATTGGGAGGTGTTTCGGAGAGTAAAAATAAGTTAAATAAATGGAAGATATGACAATCAACTACAAATGGATGGTAATAAAACAGTGGGTAGACCTATGCCTTTTTGTGCTTTGCAATCTATTTAATCACCATTTAATGTCTTTATATATATATATATATATATATATATATATATATACCTGTATATATATATATATATATATATATATATATATATATATATATATATATATATATATATATATATATATATATGTGTGTGTGTGTGTGTGTGTGTGTGTGTGTGAGTGTGTGTGCATGTATAAAACCACAACAAATCTAAAAGATGAAGTAGAGAAATTTCAAATATAGAAAAAAAAATCGTATATACCTTTAGATAATATATCTTTATGCAAATCTAGTTAATTATGGAATAAAAGGGACAATGATTTTACGAGAACTTTGTCATATTCGAAGCAATTATAATGGCTGGTAAGAGAGAGATTGAGGTTGTCTGTTGTTCAATGCTTGTTTTGTGAGCCTGAACCTAAGAAGGCTGTTGCCAACAAAGAATCAAAAGACTTATGTCATACACAGATATTCATAAAATTTGTCGTCGTACAAATGAGACTGGCAATATTAATTGTAAAATTAACTTATTTTTCCTTCTCTGTTTATTAAAATCATGAATCCAAACTATTGTATAATCTATTGTTCAGTTTAAAACAAAGATTTTCAATCAATAGTAATTGTGGAAATTCTTTCCACGCTTTATTTTAGTTACCCCCGTTATTCCATTTTTTATTTGTGTTTGTTATTTTCTGGGTTTTACGCATCTCTTTTTTCATTTTTTTCCCTTTGTAACCTTCATTATCATATCCTTAAATATTCATTGCTGCTAACATGTCCATCATTCCCCTGTAATGCTTTACCTTTCATTACCTCATTCTTCTGTAGATGATTTTCTCTCATTTCGTGAGCTCACAGTACATTGCTTGACGATGCAACCGACCGTCGACAATTTAAAAAAAAACAGCACTTGGTTGCGTTCTGTTCCAAATGCTCTTGAAGCTTTGTATGTTTAACCGCAATTGGTTTGTATTTAAGTAACTCTTTAATTTACGTAACTCATTGATCTTAGCTTATTGCTATTTACATCTCAGTACCTATTTATAAGTCTGTTTAGCTAGGATTGTTTTCTGTGTTATTGAACATCACTAAACGCCACTTAATTTTTTTGTATGTATATTAATTTTTATAAGCGAGACATTGGCATGAACGTTTGCTGCACTGTAATACTTCAGCACTCCTTGTTGAATTGCGTAAACAATTTTGGGTTCCCCAAATGCGGCAGTAACTCAAGAAAATTTTGCGCCGTTGCATCCATTGCCGGAAGGTGCAAGCGGCCCCGTGCCCAATGCCTCCATTACCCCAGTATCATCCCGATCGCCTCATTTCAAGAGTGCCCTTCCGAGTAACTGGCTTAGATTTCACTGGAGCTTTTAAGATATACAATTCACATGTAGATTTTGTTTACATCTTGCTTTTCACCTGCGCAGCAGCCAGAGCCGTAGCTCTAGAAGTCACAACTTCGTTAACGGTCATTGAATTTGTGCAAGCAGTGCGCAGATTTGCCGCTCGATTTGGTATGCCACACTGTATCGTCTCTGATAATGCTTCCACTTTCCAAGCTGGTCAAACTCTTCTAACTGAACTTATGCATCACCCTGTAATTGATGGGTTTAAATCTTCCCATAACCTGACCTGGAAATTCATCACTCCCCGTACCCCTTGGTAGGGAGGTTTTTATGAAAGGCTAATAGGCTTCACCAAACTTAATTTAAGGAAAGCCATGTATCACTTGTATCTTACCTATAATGAATTTGT
Organism: Palaemon carinicauda; assembly: GCF_036898095.1. Taxonomy (NCBI): domain Eukaryota; kingdom Metazoa; phylum Arthropoda; class Malacostraca; order Decapoda; family Palaemonidae; genus Palaemon; species Palaemon carinicauda. Next base: position 162,251,995 of record NC_090725.1, on the reverse strand, counting down.
CACTTTGGTACAAGAAGCCGAATGCGTTATCAACGATAGACCTTTAGTTTACTTGGATGTCAACGACGTTACTGATACCCTCTTCACTCCGAGTCATCTGCTTTACAGTTGAACCCTCTCACTTGCTCCTCAGGTCCTTATGACTGACCTCAATGACCCCACATATAGGGAAGGGAACAGCCTCCCAGCTAATTATCAGAAACTCACAAACATGTTGCAAGTGTTTTTAAAATGATGGACCCAGGATTATGTCCATTCCCTTCGTGAACGTCACATAAAAAATATTCGTACCCACCCTGTACCTCCTAAAATTGGAGATTTATGTTTGTTAATTTTGGATGAAGTAAATCGGGAAGATTATCCCATGGCCCGTATTCTTGAAACCTACCCCGGTCAAGATGGTCATATTAGATCTGTGAAGGTGCGCACCCCTCATGGAATATATGTGCGTCCCATTAACCGTCTTATCCCATTGGAGATAAATGTCGCAGGTCCCTATATCACTGAACTGGAGCAAGGTGGTCCTGACTCGCTCACGACACCCCAGTTACCAGATCCTCCCTCAGAGGACCCTCTAAATGATGATTCTTCTGATGATGTCGCCCTTCTTCCCAAACCTGATCCTGTGTCCTCTCAAGGGCAACCTCGTAGGGCAGCGGCAGATAAAACCCCTGCCTTATTCCAGAAAGTGCTGTAAATTTGAAAGGGATGGGGAATGCCCCCTTCCTTCCGTACCCTCCACCTCTTGTTAGTGGACCCCCCCCCCCTTTCTCTCTCGCTCTTACTTGGCAGGGTGTGGAAATTCTTTCCACGCTTTATTTTAGTCACCCCCGTTATTCCATTTTTTATTTTTTGTTTGTTATTTTCTGGGTTTTACGCATCTCTTTTTTCTTTTGTTTCCTTTATAACCTTCATTATTATACCCTTAAATATTCATTGCTGCTAACATGTCCATCATTCCCCTGTAATGCTTTACCTTTCATCACCTCATTCCTCTGTAGATGATTTTCTCGTGAGCTCACAGTACATTGCTTGACGATGCAACCGACCGTCGACAATTTAAAAAAAAACAGCACTTGGTTGCGTTCTGTTCCAAATGCTCTTGAAGCTTTGTATGTTTAACCACAATTGGTTTGTATTTAAGTAACTCTTTAATTTACGTAACTCATTGATCTTAGCTTATTGCTATTTACATCTCAGTACCTATTTATAAGTCTGTTTAGCTAGGATTGTTTTCTGTGTTATTGAACATCACTAAACGCCACTTAATTTTTTTGTAAATATATTGATTTTTATAAGCCAGACAGTAGGATTTCTTTATAATTACTTTCCCCTGGAGTTTCAAGAATGATCTTTGTATTTATAAAAAGCACCCTGCAGCGAACCACGTACTCATGGAAATTTGAAGAAGAGCTCGACCTTCTTGAACCAGCTCAGTGGCGGCAGGGAGAAGCGTGCGAGTGGCCCACTTAAATACCAGGAAGCGTGGAAGGCGGACGTAGGCATAGCCTCTTCATTTGAGACGTCGTTTTAAGATAGGCGTCGGTTCAACTACCTGTTGGTCAACCATTTACTAACCAACAGCATGCCTTACTTTGTGCCATTATTCAGAAGATAGGATTACGAAGACAAAACACGTCAGTGCAGAAGTGAAGATGCACCGTGTTGTTAACAGTTTACAAGATCCTTCCACTTCAACGTCTACAATCAACCCTCAAGAGCGTGAGTACTAATTAACGGTGCTCAACCTTGGCCAAGGAACTGTCCCCCCTCTTTTCCTAGCCTTTATTTGACGAAGTGCACATTTAGCTAGGAAGTCATGTTCAAACTGTCTGGTTTAATCATCCATGGCGTGTCCATTACTATAAGTTGTGTTCCCGTTCCCCTCTATCAAGTTTGAAATTTTTGCACAAGAGGAATGTGTTCAAAGTAGTGAGTAGAACTTTTGGTATTATTTCAGTCACCATTTTTACTTTCATTGGTTGATTAGTTATTTGATTATTGATTTACGATTTAATTGGTTTGACCATTTTCTTGGCATTTTTCATTTTTCATATGCCATGCGGTCTTTATTCAAATTTCAATTAGGTAGTTTTGCTGTTTTTTCCTGTGTCAGTTAGGTGAAAATTCCTGTTGTACTTTATGGAAATAAACGCCATTTTTAGGTTAAAATTATTAACTGTTTTTAACTTGACCTTTAGGCTACATTTTGAAATGACTAAATGAGTTATCACATGAGGTGAGATATGACTTAAGGGTAAGTTTATATTTACGTCAATCTAAAGCTATCGGTATCAATCCTTTATTGTAATGTTCTACGGTATTACCTCCCGGTGGTCCTTAGGACGTTTTGACTTTTGCAGTACTGCTCCCCCTAACTCTTTGTGAAACTGTTGTTAACGTAACTGATTCACTACAACCACACTTGATTGGGATTTACTATTCTGCGCCCTGGAGTAGCGTCTGAACATCAAGGTGATATCGGTGCCGACAGTCCTGGTATAGAATAATCTTTGGACTTAAACGTGTGTAGGGAAAGCAAACCGTCTTCGTTGCGGTTCTCTAGTTTGTCAAGTGTGAGAGTGTTGGCGCTCTATCCTTCAGGCTCGGGTCCGGAAATCAGAAACGGGGAGGCCTTTCCAGGAATTATTTCCCACAGTAATTTCCTATTCAAACACTATCGTGTTATGCTTGCGAGAGGTTATCTTCGACTGCTGAGAGGGAGGAGGCAAGAGTGGTGTAACGGTTCTGGTGTGGCCACGCAACATTTTGTCGCTGGCCTGCTGCACAAGTCATGCCTCTACCTAGACGCTCATTGCGTGCGGTGTTGTTGAAGCCTATGGCTGATGATGATGGTAATGATATCCATGATCTGTATTTTCTGATAATCTCGCCAATTCCAAGTCTAAAGCTTTGCAATTTCTTGATTTCACTGTACTGTATGGATAGTTTGTTTTTCTAGCTTAGTGCAATTTATATATTTTACCATTTGGGAGTTACATTACTCGATGTCATGATTTCCTGAACATTTCCCACACATTTTATCATCAGTCTTGGATTTACAGTCTTTTTCAAAATGTACATACCTTTGACAGCGGTAGCAGGTGATTGCATGGTACCTATCACGTATGTAACATAACTTGTCATCACATCAATGTCATGAACAGCCCTCCGAACTTCAGGTAGTTTTGCCCACTGCCCTTTCCTTGAATTACGAATCTCTTCTCATCTAAATTTTGAATCTGATCCAAATAACGATTCCTGTGTATCAAAGCATTAACAATGATATCGTCTTCTTCATTATTATTATTATTATTATTATTATTATTGTTATTATTATTATTATTATTATTATTATTATTATTATTATTATTATTATTATTACTTGCTAAGCTACAACCACAGTTGGAAAAACAGGATGTTATGAGCCCAGAGGCTCCATCAGGAAAAATAGCCCAGTGAGGAAAGGGCAAATGGAAAAATTATATAATTTAAGAATACATTGTATATCATTATTTTTTTTTTCAGTCTTCCTATTTTTTCTCGTTTCAATATCAGTGACCATCGTTTACTTCACTTTACTTACTTTAATGGCTGTTTTCCTTGTCCTACCACACAAGGAAACCCTACGCACTACAGGACCTACAAGGTCTGTCTGTCGTGCACATTCTTAGGTATTTAGAGTATCACGCAATATATTCCACAAAATTGTCAAGTAAGCAAGAAAGTCTACAGTTTCTTCTTGAAAGCCTCAATATCTTCGGTATTTTTGGATGTCCAGTGAAAATTAGTTGCATAGTCTTGGGGCCACATATCTAAAAGCTTTATAACCTACAGTAGACATACATCTTGGCCCCAATAACTGTCTGCAGAGAAATTCACAACATTTAAATTTGAAGTTAATCTCGTCTCAAGGATTGATAAACCTTCGTGTTTTTTTTTTTGTTTTTTTTTTTTTTTTCAGCATGTGTCCATTCATTGAAATGACTATAACTATTAAGACCAGATCTCCTTAGTTCGATAGGGAGACTTTAAAGAAAGAAGAAAAAAAGTGGAGTCGGTTAAAAACTGAAAGTACAAGAGTGGATACAAAACCGCAAAATGCCCACATGATTAATCTGTTAAGGAGGAAAAAACTGAAAACTATAAAAGATCTAGTAAGTAGTAACAGAAATGAATAAGTTATATTATCTCCTAAATGGTGTGATGAGAATTGTAAATAGAAAGAAGCTCCAGGATCGGTATAGCGACCTATAATTGGCCAATAAATTTCTAGAATTATTTAAAAACAAAATAGAAAATATAATTGTGCCTTTTACATGCATCCCATATCAGATTGGTGCTGTAACAGATACAAAAAAAAAAAAATAACGAGATTTAACAATATAACAAAAGATGAAGTCCTCAGGATTATTAAAGGGGCAAAGAAAACAAATTGTACGATTGATCTGATCCCAAAATACACGAAGTAATTAAAGTAGAAAACTTTTTTTAATCTTGCCAATATAATTACAAGAAAAGTAAATGCTAGTATTGATGAATGTAAGCTTCCTAAATCTGAGAAAGTTTCTATTGTTACACCAGTTCTGAAAAGTGTTCTAGATTACTATAACTCAAGTTCATACAGACTTATTTCGAACCTATCCATTATTTAAAAAATGTTAGAATTTATAATTCTTGAACAATTAGTTAATAATTTAGAAAGAATGGAATCATTGCTAGAGAACCAGTCAACATAAAATCATCTTCAATACCAATGGCTTTTAAATCATTAAATAGCAGTCCATGTACAACTGTATCAAAGTCAGCACTAAGATCGAGAAATTTCAAGATACCACATTTATTCTCATCCACCATTTCAAGCAGATTATTTACAATAAAGTATCTTGATATCACTCGATCTTAGTGCTGACTTTGATACCGTTGTGCAAGGACTGCTATTTAATGATTTAAGAGCCATTGGTACTGAAGGTGAAGCTTTTGAGTATCTAAGAAATTACTTGGCTGACAGATACTGCTGTGTGCAAATTGTAAACTCTCACTCATCGTATGAACCATTAAAAAGATGGTTAACTCAGGGAAGTGTACTAGACCCAATGTTATTTTGTATCCATACATACATACATGAAGTGAAGTTTAAACTATCTGCAAACGATACACAATTCTACTTCTCCATAAATAATATTGACACCGCTGAGACTATAAACCTATTTCTTACTAGTTTTAAGGAATGGATTACAAATAGTCAACTAAAACCAAATGAAAATAAAACTGAGGTTCTAGTGGTAGAAATAAAAAAAAAAAATCTTAAGAAACTTATGTAATATCTAGGTAACTGTTAATAACAACTAGTCCCGATATCTAGCAGAGTTTGTGACCTAAGTGTATCTCAGTACTCTAGTGAATAATGTAGCAAGAATCGCTGGATATCACCTTAGAACCATTGCTTTTGTAAAGAAGTATCAGATTGAGTATTCTTTAAAGAAACTTGTGATTAACTGTGCTATCACCATAATTGACTACTGCAACTTTACCTATTACAATCTACCCAAAGTGTAACTTAAGACAATACAAAACATAATAAACAGAGGAGCAAACGTGACGAAAGGTGTTCCACCCCGAGAGAGAATTATTCATATAGGCCTACTAAAGGAATTACACTGGCTGCCGAATAAAGCCGGAATAGAGTTTAAGATGTGGGCAATGACTCACCAAGATATCATAATCCGACGTTCAAAATATCTAAGAGAATTTTTACACATCGAGCAGCTGATGAATTGTGTAGACACGAGAATGGTTACATGCAGTTTCAAGTTGATGGAGTCAAGAGATACATACCTCTACTCTAGGCTCTAGAACTTTTAAATACGCGGCCTCAAGACTATACAACAATCTCCCACTAGATATTCGAAAAACTGAAGATATTAAGGCTCTCCAGTGGAAACTGAAGACTTTCTTGTTTTCTAAGTTCTTCGATAATGCAGATTTGACAATTATTGTGAAATACCTAAGAATGTATATGGCAAACAGATCTTGCAGGGCCTGTAGTGCGTGGGTTTCCCCTGTGTGATAAGAACAGGAAAACAATCCTTAAAGTAAAGTAAAGTGTGTTGAGCCTTTATTGTCTGATTGCCATGATTATTTCTTTAATGTAAGGCTGTGAGCCATTCTCTTCTATAAATCTCAATTTCTTTTCATCCCTTTCTCTTTTCTTCAGCTTTTCCTATATCGTTTACAGATATTTTTCCTATTTTTTTCTGAATCCCTTTCTCCCAGTTTCTTATTCCTTATATTTCTTATCTATATTTACCCAAAAAAAAAAAAAATCTCAAATGCTGCTGTTCCAGTACTTTCCATAGAAGTTTTGTATTTGGTAGTTGATTGTCTCCCTGATTAATCTCTTTTCATTAGAGATTATGTTATAAAGAAGTATTTTTATAGTATTTATTTTGCAAGACACTAGCTATAGGTTATTCCTGTATCTGCTATGATGCCCTAGTTTCTTGGTGGCAGTTCATAAATATTTCTCATTATTCTGTATTGTAGGTTTTTCATGTATTTCATTTTACCTCCTATCTCACGCCAGGTTTCTACTATAGTAATATCGTTGGAGCAACCATTCTTCCATATATTTTCTGTCCGACTTTCAATGCCATATTTCCTACCCTCCTCCTGTCTCCAGACATTGAATCTCTTGGACCATGTCAACTTTTTGGCGTATCTTATTTTTACTGACTTCTTTGCTTTCTTTGTTTACCATTCTACCAGATACTTATACTCCTTAGCAATACTTACTGTACTAGCTTCTTCTTTACTTTAGCTATAATCTCGTCATCTTTCTTTTCCTTCGATTATCAGTCATTAGTATTGGATCCTTTGACTGCCCAGACAGTACTACTTTGGATCCTTCTCTCTGGTTATGGCTCATTTTTTTTTTTTTTTTTTTTTTGTCCACACATACACCGAATAGTCTGGCCTATTATTTTTACATTCTCCTTTGTCCTCTTACACCTGACAACACTGAGATTACCAAACAGTTTTCTTCACTCGGGGGGTTAACTAATGCACTGTAATTGTACAGTGGCTACTTTCCTTTGGTAAAATTAGCAGAGACTCTTTAGGTATGGTAAGCAGCTCTTCTAGAAGGACACTCTAAAATCAAACCATCGTTCTCTAGCCTTGGGTAGTGCCATAGCCTCTGTACCATGGTCTTCCACTGTCTTGCGCTAGAGTTCTCTTGCTTGAGGATACACTAGGGTACGCTATTTCTATCCTGTTTCTTTTCCTCTTGTTTTTATGAAGTTTTTATGGTTTATATATGATAATTCTAATTTTATGTTGTTAATGATCTTAAGATATTTTATTTTTATTGTTATTACAATAAAAATAGCCCTCATTGGGCTATTTTTCCCTGTTGGAGCCCTTGGGCATATAGCATCATGCTTTTCCAACTATGGTTGTAGATCAGCTAGTAATAATAATGAAAGTAATAATAATAATAATAATAATAATAATAATAATAATAATAATAATAATAATAATAATAATAATAATAATAATAATAATAATACCAGATTTTTTGGGAAGCGACTGGGTGTAGCTAAAAAATGATTAACATACTCTTCCCAAAAGCATTGTGATTGACCACCACCTTCTCACAGCTGACTCACATGAATATAATAATAATATTAATAATAATAATAATAATAATAGTAATAATAATAAAATGGATTATAGGTAGTTATAATACTTTAATGTTCATGAACGTAACTGGCATGCACAGCATATACATGTAGGGTACTACTTGCCAGAATGGAGGAGTAATGAAATTGTGGAGAATTTCTTAATTTAAATTGTTGAATGGGAACTTGTTGCTCCAGGAAAGTTTCCCTACGTCACTTCCTAAAAGATCAACAGGGGAGGATAAGGAGCACTATCGCTCAGGGCACAAACACCCTGCTAATAACTTTACTGATGTAGTTCACTAACCATCACTCTTAAATGCAAAAAAAAAGGAAATTGTACCCTGTTAGAGGCCGGAGAACCCCACACATGAAATAAAAGTAATTTAATGGCCTACTTTAGCTTTGTCAGGTCTATAGTCATCTACACTCTCAGGATCTGTTTCGACTCTGTCCCAGAGACCCCAGTGAGATGCTGGACAGGAATATTACGTTAAGTAATTATTGAGACAAAACAAAAAATGGGAGCTGTGATGTAAAGTAAAGTAAAAGTTAGAGATATGGATCTTTACCTTCAAAGTAGATGGATTCAAAACTAAGTCACTTTCAAAATATCGGGTATAGCCTACTGTCCCAAGATTAAATAATCATAATAGCCAATCAAATAAATGGAGGGGTAGAAATACGAGGTTTAATTAACCTAATTTTGATTTATTATACAAGTTTACATAGAAGGAAATGGACATCTGAACAAAAAAGAAAAAGCATCAAAACAAAATGTGATGTAATAAAAAGAATTTCAAAATAATAAAAAATGGTTGCTTAGACACATGGTCATCTGCAATAATTAATAATTGAAATTGGGCTGGACACGTGACCCAGAGACTTTGCTAATCTTGAAAGCCAATATATGTAAAAACAGTACACACAATCCTACCGCACACAACCGGAAATACGTAATAGCCAGCTAAACCAAATCAAGTTAAAATTAGTCTAAGCTAAAAATGGGGGAAAAACTAAGTGGTCACGTATTGGTACCTGCACTCCTTGGAATCCCGTCCTTGTCCTCAAATGGCTGTTGGCCGAATCATTGCAGTTTGCACTTAGCACCCTTGACTGGCTCACCCCTGGAACCCTCACTTTTGGCAAATAGGGTTTACCAAGCTTGTGTTCTTCCCTATCTCCACTCGGCAGGTCCTGGTTAAATAAGATTCACTTTTTGTTCATGAAATGTTTTTTATCACTTGGAAGGCATCACATGAAAATGATAATATCTGCAATGAAAGATAGCACGATGAGAAATAAAATGGCATTTGCATCGGCAGTCAAAATAAATTCAATATGAAATTACACTGACTCCTAATAGCATATATGAGTCAGTTAATAAATTCACAGTATACACAGCTAGCTAATGAACCATTTTCTGCTAGCATATAATAGATAATAAAGTTTAGCTAAAGTCTATAGACAATAATACTGTACCATATACGCAGCGAGTAAATGAGCTGCCAAACTGAAACACCATTTGCTTACATTCTCACAAATGAGCGCCAATGTATAGACAATGCAATACACATAAATGAAATAGGATCCTATAATGCACATAATGTATAGACGACACACTACACATAAATGAAATAGGATCCTATAATGCACATAAATGAAATAGGATCATATAATAATTATAACATGTACAACAGATATGAATAGACAATCCTCTACCTCCTCCCAAGTTTTTTTGGGTACTAATAAGAAAACTCAAAAACAAAACTGAACATGTTAGAGCAATATATGAAAACTACTTTATAAAAGCATATTAGCTATGTGGCTATGGAGCATAGCTGAATGAAAAATATAATATCATTAAGATAAATAAGGGGTAGAAAAGTATTGGTCAGCAAAAACGAATCAATACGTATTACAATCATAGTCAGTCAAGTAGGCAGGCTTCTTGCGCAGCCTGTAAGGACGATCCGGAAGAGCACTTGGGGGAGCTTGAAAGAAATTATCAGGAGAGGCATCAGGGTGTGCATCATGTAGTGCTGCGTCAGGTGCCTGTGGGTGGTGAACAGGTGTTATGGGAGTTTGAGGACGTGGTGATGGGGGTGGTGTGGCATCTGTGGGAGATGTAGGCGCAGGGTATGGCACTTCCAGTCGATCAGTAGAGTGCGGTTTTGTATCAAGTTCTGGTGGCGGTGATGGGCGTTGAAGTGATTTCTCGTGCTGGGGAATTGGGTATCCAATGGTTAATCGTGGTCGTCTTGGAATAGCAGGGATGTATTTCCTCAGAAATTGTCTGTTGCGAAGAGTAGCCCTTCCAGAGCCATCGACCCTGACAATGTACTGATCGAATTGATGCACTTCGGACACAACGCCTGTTTTATCCCATTTTAATGGGTTCGGGCCTGTCTGGTTTTGGATGCAGACATTGTCGCCAACTCTCAATGGCGGGGGCCGCTTTGTGTGCTCGGTCCAGTACTCGGCCATTCTCATATGGTGATTCCGGAGTGCTTCCTCGCGTTGTGCGAGGGTGCTTCTCCAAGTGGGATGGGGGTTGTATTTTCCTGGCAAGATGGGGATGAAATCCTTAATGGGCCTTCCGAAGATACACATAGCTGGAGAAACTTTGGTTTCTTTGTCAGGGGTATTCCGGTATTGAAGGACGGCGTGCTGAAAGGCGTCGATGTTCAGGTTTCCTGTGGGCCCACTGTTGTCGGTGAGGAGTCTTTTCGCTATTTTAACGCCGACCTCTGCCCTACAATTAGAATGGGGAAAATAGGTTGAGGAAAGACGATGGTCGACCCCCCAAGCCTGAAGGAAATCTTGAGTGATTTTTGCAGAGAAGTCTGGGCCACCATCAGAAGAAAGCTCATCAGTGATTCCATATGTTGCGAATATCCTCCGTAGACTGTTGATAAGCCCAGTGGCACCATCTGCTGCGCGTTCGATGACAGGCCAATTTGAATACCTGTCCACTACAACGAGGTACTGTTGTCCTTTGTAGTGGGAAAAATCGGCACAAATATGCTGAAATGGATAGGCAGGAGGGTTTTGTGGATGTGGGGGAAGGGCGGGTTGGGAAGGTGCAATGCGGTTACAGTGATAACAGTTCATACGTGTGTCTTGGAGATCTTTAGAGATGCCGGGCCAAAATACAGACGAATCTGCTCGTGCTGTCATTGAGGTGATTCCCTGGTGAGCCGCATGAAGGGCTGGGAGTACTTGTTTACGAAGGGTGGGGGGATCACAATTCTGTCTTTGTAGATGACTAGACCGTCTACAGTATACAATTCGTGGCGGAACTTATGGTATTCGTAGAGATGCGGTGGTACGTCATTCTTAGCCTCGGGGATGCCATTTTCAATCAGTGAGATCAGATGTTGAAAGTCCGGGCAGCTGTTAGTTGCAGTTTGAACTTTGTCCCACGTCACTGAGCCAAGGGTTTGCAGGGATGTAACATGTGCACACTGCCGGGCAGAGTCGATATCATCCTTTATCTCATCACTGCAGGAGTGTATGGATGCGATGTCGTCCTGCAAACGTAGTTTCATTGGAGGACCATTGCCTGTGGGATGTCGTGAGAGCGTGTCGGCTGCTTTGTGTTTTGTGCCAGGAACATGGACCATTATGAAGCGGTATCGTAGTGTCTTTTCTTTTATGTTTCGAAGGCAAGCATTGGAGATGTCTTCAAAAGATCGCTCACCAAAGATTTTAAGTAGGGGCTTGTGGTCCACTGCGATGAACAAGCTAGGGCATCCAAGGACGAAGAATCTGGTTTTGTTAAGGGCTTCCACTACAGCCAAAGCATCTCCTTCAATGTGTGCATAGCGAGACTCTGCTGGGTGTGTGAATCTACTCCCAATTAAGGTGGTTTTCCAGCCCGATTTGCAGCAAAATGGCCGGGTTGGTGTGCACAGGCAGTGTTTTTGGGTGAGCCAGAACCCAATGCCTGATTTGGACCAGTCGGTAGCAAGGCATGTTGGTTTTTCTTTATCGTAGATCTGGACGCCCCTCTTGATTTCGTCGATTATGTGATCTTTAGATTCCTCAAAAAGGGTGTCCATGTGTCTGTCCCAAGAGAAAGGGTTGCCAGGGCGCAAAAAGTTACGAAACGGGGTCATGCGTTTGGTCATAGAGAAGGCGTAAGAGACTTGATTGATGAGGCCAAACCAGGAGCGCACGTCGGTTATGTTTTTTGGTGTGGGGAAATCGTGTATTGCAGACAAATATTTCTCACATGGCCGGACGCAATCTGGTGTGATTTCAAACCCCGCAAACTGGACAGTGTTAGCTGAAAAAACAAACTTGTCAGGATTTAAAATGATACCATTATGACCACAAATATCTAACCATTGTACTGTCTGGAAGAAACTCTCCTCTATGTTGTCTGCCCAGAGCAACGTGTCATCGATACACTTGGTTTTGTTCGGGTTATGACTGACCAGTTCGTCGTATCGTCTGGAATAGCCGTCACCAGAAGCTATGTATCCTTGTGGGGCAGTGCAATACCTGTAGCGGCCCCATGGTGTGATGAATGTTGTTAGGTGACGATCTTCGGGCCGTAGCGGTACGCTGTGGTTTCCATTCCAGGCATTTAAGACGGTTTTATGTTTACCTGCTGGCACTGCACGAGCTTGATGGAAAGGGGATGGTGTGTGGTGTGTTTTGCGAGTGGCATGGAGGTTGAGGGCTTGCAGATCTACTGTGCGACGTGGTTTACCATTCTTCTTGGCACAAACTACCATACGGCTCATCCATGTGACAGGCTCGCCTATGGGCACCTGTTCAAGGACTCCTAGGTTCACATCCTGGTCCAGTCCTTGTTTTACCTCATCCTGCCAGTGAAGGGGAACGGGTATAGGGGTATGAACCGCTACTGGTTCAGCATGTGGATCAATCATTAATTTTAATGGGGGTCCTGACATCATGGGTAGCTTTTGGTGTTCACATGTATTAAAAGTGCTGGATGCGTAGTGCTCTAGGAGGAACTTCTGCAAATTCTCTCTATTAGCCTCCGTTGCAGCGAATGGTAACTTTTGGGGTGGTGGTGGGGGGAGTTGTCTCTGGGGGCACGAGCATTCCTCTGTCTGAATATTAGTCGATGATGTTTCCTGTGTCGCTTCGCCAATGCAGGGGAAGGTGGAAGAGATTATACCTAAGGCGATGCAGCCCTCTTTGCTCAAGTAAATCTTGTCAGAGTTGTCGGTGACATAGGTGATTTGTCTGGTTTCAACAAATTTACCCCTGTTGTTGGTACCTGTAAAGCGAAGAATAACGGCTCCTAGAATATTTATGCCTTTACTGTTGGCAGCTTTCATGGAGATATTAACTGGAATCAGATCAGAATGCTTGATGTGAAGTTTAATCAGAGCATAGATACCTGCCAGACAACTCTGACAGCCTGTGTCCGCCATTACTCGAGCCTCTGCTGCTTTCGGTGGGGTGTGAAGTTTGAAGCCGAAGTGGGAATAGTCTTCTGTGGAAGTGAATATTTTGAGGTTAATGAATGGTTGGGGCCCAGAGGGCCTTTTAATCCATGATTTTGACATAGCGTCATACTGATAGTGATCAAGTGTAATGAACGAGTTGTTATGATATGTGGTGACAGAACAAAGTTCATTAAACACAGCATTATCTTCAGGTTGGATTGCATCATGTGATTGTATTCCACTTGCTTGAGGTGATTTCTTCCTGCAAACTGAAGCAAAATGGTGTAATTTATTGCCATAAAGGCATGTTTTATCAAATGCAGGGCATTCTGATTTTCTGAAACTTGCAGGTGCCTTTTTGCCATGCCCTGTTTTACCACAATAAGAGCAACTCACATCAGCAACAGGTTTATTTAAGTCATGCTTCACAATCCTGGTTCGGTTAAATTTTTTGTACGAACTTGAGGCATCGGTGACTGGGGATTCTGTGAATAAAGACGCTGAGCGTTTACCGGCTTCTTTTCTTTCTACAAATCTAACAACTTCTTCTAGTGTCATGTTTTGATTTGTGTTACCCAACAGGTCGAGTTGTATCTCCTGGTCTTCAATGCCTCTGATAAGGATATCCTGAATAATTGGCTCTGTATAATTCACTTCACTATCGCAGGAAGGGCAATCTAGGAGGAATTTACATACACCAGCTTGCCCCCTTAATCTGGCTCCAAATGCTCGGATGGGTTCGTCTCTGTCTTGCCTCATATTATGGAGTGTGACCCGTGCCACCATTACATTTTCTTCACTACGGCTAGGGCTCGAATGGCAGCAATGACTTCGGCAATAGGTTTTGCGAGGAGGCTGCCTCCAGCAGCTCTAGTCACATCTTTACGCAATTGATCTTCACAACACTCTAGCAGCTGAACAACAGCTTCTTGCCCGTTAATGGCTGTGGCATTTACATATTCATCCCACCTTATTAAAAAATATGACCATTCCTCAGTGGTTCCTGCGGCAGTGATGGTAGGCCTCTTAACCTTTTCCACCTGTGCATGTTGCGCTGCAGCACCTGGTCGAGCAGCAGATGTGTGGTTTATGCAATGGGCGGTCAGTAGGGCAGCAACAATGGCGTCAGACAGGTCGGGGGTCACATAATTGCAATTGTCGATGGGGCATTGTACAGCAGGCATTGTAATGTAGCAAGATCACTGATATTATCAGAAATAAGATTCACTTTTTGTTCATGAAATGTTTATTATCACTTGGAAGGCATCACATGACAATGATAATATCTGCAATGAAAGATAGCACGATGAGAAATAAAATGGCATTTGCATCGGCAGTCAAAATAAATTCAATATGAAATTACACTGACACCTAATAGCATATATGAGTCAGTTAATAAATTCACAATATACACAGCTAGCTAATGAACCATTTGTTGCTAGCATATAATAGATAATAAAGTTTAGCTAAAGTCTATAGACAATAATACTGTACCATATACGCAGCGAGTAAATGAGCTGCAAAACTGAAACACCATTTGCTTACATCAGGTTCAGGTTCAGGTTGAGGCTTTGCCTTTGCAACGGCGCCTCTGTGTCTTTTAGTTTTGTGTGTTCCTTATTTTCACTAGTTTTTCTCTTTTCATCCACATTTGTTGTAGTACACTTTTCTTATTTTCAATATTCTCTTCACAAAAAAGGAATTTCCCAACTGTTTGTGCACTATCTTCTTCGTATGGTTGTTGGAGCTCAATTGCTTTTATTCTTATATCACTAAACTGTGGACAATATAACATAAAGTGGTTAGCATTTTCTTCTACATCACAGAATACACAGTTTATATTTCCATCTTGGTGTCTGTTTCTTATATTCAAGCCCAATGAGTTTGTCCTTGCTCTGAATAATAAAATTGACGAAAATGTATTGTCATACACTTCCTCCTCCTTGATTTCACTTTTCCAGTTTTTATACAAAATTAGACTCTCCTTACACTCAATTTCACTCTTCCATTTGCTTGTGTCCCATTCTCTTGTTCTCTTCTTTATGTCCTCTTTCGTACATCTCTTGACTTCTCTCATCGCCATCCCACATTCTTCAGCATACTTCTTCACATGCATCCACCACTTCCTCTCTTTTTCTTCCATATCATTGACTATTGCTGTTAGTAGGTCCTTTTCTCCCTTAAAAATGCTATTAAGGTACCTCAGCTTTCGATCCATTACCCTTGTTTTCATAGCAGATGCTCCTACGTCCCCTCTCAAGGCTACAATTGCTGTATTCTTTACACCCCCTAACATCCTTCTATACACTCCATTCTCTATTCTCTGCAACTTTTCTATTTTCGTTTCCGTTAAGTTAATCACATTTGTTCCATATAATATAGAAGGTAGTGCTACACTTTTCCAGTATGTTTTCCCTATCAGTATCTTATTACAACTTTTTTCTATGATCGAATATATAAGATTAGCTAGCTTTTGCGCCTTAACTATCATTTCACTTTTCTGTGTTTTGAACATATTCCTACTATAATCTACCTTGATACCTAGGTATTTAATATTGCTTACTACTTTTATTCCCTCTATATTATCTGGATTCTCCTTCATATTATATATAAGTACGCTACTTTTGTCTCTATTTATGTCTAAACCACACTGCTTTCCTATATCTATCACTTTCCTTATGTTTAATTCAGCATCCTCTATATTCTCAGCAAGCACTAGGACATCATCAGCAAAAAATACTACTACTAGCTTTATAATATCATTTTTAAAACCATTACCTTCCTTTTCTACTTGTTTTATAATCTGATAAGTAATTAATTTGAATAATGTTGTAGAGCCAGTACAGCCTTGCTTTATTCCACTACTTACGATCAATTTTTGTTCTACTCTTTCCCCTATGTCTAACGTAGTCGAGTCTCCCACATATACTTCAGCTATAGAGTTAATTATGCTAGTATAGTGGTAACGTGTTTGCCTAGCATTCGCATGGCAAGAGATCGATCCCCGCCCAGGACCGTGAGTTTAAGCTGTTTACTGGGGAGGCTACTGCTGTGGTAGGGCACCACAGTGGGGGGTTGGGCTTGCCCGGCTGACGTTCTGGTGAGCATCTATTCTGATGGAACCGGAACTGAAACCAGTCACCTTTAACCTTTAGTATGTACTTTATATTGCTTTAATGTTTCTATCAGTGCTTCCATTTTTGTGGAATCGAAAGCTTTTTTGAAATCTAAAGAGGCCACTATGAGTTTTTTCTAATTTTTGAAAGTTTCTTCGACCTTGTACTGTAAGATGAATATATTATCCTCTTATGTAGGATTGTAGGTGGCCAGATAGGAGGCGCGAGGCTTCCCGCGTCTCCTATCTGGCCACCTGCATAAGATACCTAAGGTTTCAATTTGCCGCCATAACCTCTTGCCGCTAACCTCGCCGCTAGCCGCGCTTGGTCTGGCCGGGGCCTAAGGCTTTTGCCGTGAGTATCTACGCTGTGACGTCACGAGCATGGTGAACGCTTGTCAACGTTTAAGGGGTAGCTACAGTAATATCAGGAGAGAGCCAAAAAATAAGAAAGGAAGAAGAAGAGTGAAGGGAAATTCCTCACACCTTAGGGATAAAGGGAGGAAAAAGGGGGAGGAGTTAGTTCCGGCAACTGTGATTCAACTACTTGTTAGTACGCACGAGATAAATCTACTGCATGAATGAGTGAGTTAAATCGTTCTTCACATCAACGTCCTTTTAAAGTTAACAAAACATTGCTAGCGTTAATTGAATTCAACCAAGTTAAAGTTATGCATGAATGTGAATGTGGGGAAAACTAATTCCACAGGCAATGCTTCATGGAATCGTAAAGATATGTAAATGAACAGTGTTAACTTTAAACGCGCGATGCAATGGTAATCAAATGATTAAAAGTACTCAATTCTTCTCACCCAAGGGCTAAGGGTAGAGCAAACAAAACGTGAGCCAATAACAGTCGAGTTCAGCAACAAGTCCAGCAAATGACAAATTCAAAGTTATGGGGGTGAATCCCAGTCCCGGTCTGACAACCAACGTTTTACATGAAATGTTTTTACAAATAAAGTGACTGGCGTAATGAAAGCTCTGTATTCGTTGAGTGACAAAATGAGACAAGTTACTTCCTTCTCGGCGTTAAAATGTGAATAATTGTCTGACTTTAGTTTGAATGACAAACCGAGATGAACTAGGTCCATGATGGATATCGCAATTCTGACGGCGAAAGTCTTGGATGTCGTTTTGAAGGAAAACGTTTGCAAGCTGAGCATTAAAAATAAAACTTATATTCAGCACGAGCTTAAGGATGTCAGGGGGGTTGTAGTAACATAATAAATTGTCAAGGCAAAAATCAAATCTACGCTTTGAAGTTAAAGCAAGGGATTGACCTGGAAAATGCTGCTGTACGACTTGGCAAAAATAATAAAAGTTTAAAGTGGTTCCATATATAACTGAATGAAAATAATGAATGACGTTCATTGTACCATGATCCTCAAGCAAGGTGAATCGTAAACAAGCTCTAAGCTCCGGTGCTAGATCTACATGTGTGACCTTCGCTAAATCCACCGTCAGTGCAAAACTGCTAAAGTTCTAAGGTTGTGATCACACGGCTCGTTCTGAGAGTGGGTTTCAAATTCTAATGTGGATTTTTTTTTAGTGTCAACGCGGGTTGGAGCGGAAGTTATGGGCTTAAGGATAGGACAATCAAGGCAACGTGAGCACTGGTCCTTGGGATGGTACGAGCTTAAGGAGTGAATTTACCGATACAAGCCTCTGCTGGCCTTCACACACACGGTCAGGTTGGGTGGTAATTGTGCTACCACTAAGGGAGTCCATGTTGAGACAATGAATAGTATTTTCTCTGGAACGTACTGTCACAGGCGCTACAGCCAAAGGGTTTGAGCCTGATTGAACACTGGCTTAAGGTTTGGAAATGAGGACGGAGAGGAGGGACTGACACAAAATTACTAATCGTGTGCCGTGTTGGCAATATAGTATTGAAATGTGAAGATTTTACTGGTTGGGGGATTGATACAAAATTATGAACATTGTGCTTGACTGCTGAGACGTTAGAAGTAACAATTAGGGGACCGTTAATGGCATTTACAAAGGGACGTATCACTGAAGGTGTCGCCCTCAAAGGAGAACAAAACTGATTAGGTTTAATGATTAAATTGGGATAAGCCATTAGGCTATTAAAAGCAATTTAAATTTTACTTGAGTAAGCAGCAAGCACAGGATAATTCAATTTAACAATGGGAAGGTCGTAATGACGTCTCCAAAAATTCTTGTAATTACAAAGTTCATTTCTTACTTTACCAATGAGGGTTTTAAAATGACTCATGGCTTCAGAACCCATGTTAGGAGAATCTACTGAAGCGAGAGCATGAAGTGCTAGGTCTTCATCCTCACAAACAAAGTTGAATGTTAACTCCTGTTTTTTAAGCCGAGGGTTAATCCCCTCTGGGCTGAGCGTTTCTGCCTTATGCTGTGGAGGGAAGTTTACGTTACAAGTGAAGTTCGCCATCTTGGGTTGACCACGTTTGATGAACGGATTTGGTCAAGCAAAACAAAGGGTAAATCTGAATATTTCAAAGGTGACAAGAGTGATAATCAAATATTAAAGATTACTCATAATGTGAGGAAAATGGTTAAATGACAACACAAAATGTAAATAACAAAATCTGATGTGCTAGAGTGTGGACGTGTTGTGTCGAGCTCTGCTATACACACCGTGAGCCATGTTTTAGCTTTGAGTTTCTCGCTTGGAATATCATTGAAAAGATATTAGTTAGTCTTATGGAGAAACCTAAGTGATAAGAAACAGTACACTATGTCTGCTCCTAATTATGTCTGCTTCATATGTAATGACACGGAGGGAGAACGGAAAAAATGGATAGAATGTGAATTTAATAGACTCTACCATAAGAATTGTGTGCATATAGTGGCAGCCATCAATGAGAATGAAGGGAATAACCTAGACTGGTTATGCCCACACTGCGTACGTGAAGCCAGACAAAACAATTTAGTAATATCAAAATTAAAGGAAGATGTGAACGTGGGAGATCTGGCCCTGAACAAACAAGAAGCGAAAATAGATGACTTGGAAAACAAACTTGTAACAATCTAAAAACCTCCTAGAACAAACTCTAGTATCTTTTTTGAAGAATTCTTTGCTCTCATTGAGATGATTATCATGGAGAAAAATGAATTAGTTATTTTTGGAGACTTCAATTTTTGGATGGATGACGCGTTAAATCCTGACGCTTTGGCATGTAGTGAGTTACTAGAATCATATCGACTATTGAATAATGTCAACTGCACAACTACTTTAACTGGGCATACGCTAGAATTAGTTATAAGGATGACATGAATAATATTGTAGCTGATATAAAAGTCGAAGAGAAATGTACTATCTCCCCAGTACACAAACTTATTACGTTTAGTCTACCTCTACAGAAAAATGCATTAGTAAAGAAAATAAACTTTAGACATAAAACAAGTTTTTCTCCTACTGTATTTATTGAAGAAGTTACAATGAAAATAAATGATGCTTTAACATTCCCTGTGATCATGATGACCAACGTCTGTTAGGAGCTATGTGTACTAACTGTCTTATGGCCACATACAATAAAGTGAGTAAAAGTGAATATAATACCATGTGCCCACCGATGGGAAAGACTATAACCGTAAAAGACCAATCTCCTTGGTTTGATGGAGAAACTTTGGTAAAAAAGAGGGAAAAAGACGTAAAGAAAGAAAGTGGAATATGTTAAAAAGTGAAAGCACTTGGTAGAATACAAAACTGCTGCATGTCAATATAACTACCCACTAAGAAGGAAAAAAAAAGTGAATACTAAAAGAGAAATATCCTCGAAGCAGCAACAGACATAAAAGAGTTATATCGTCTCCTGAATGGTATAATGGGAAATGTAAAAGAAAAGAAGTTACCTGATGGATACAGTGACCAGGAACTAGCAAATAATTTTCTAGTATTCTTTAAAAACAAAATTGAAAACATAACCTTATCATTTGTAAATACTCAATATCAGATTAATGATACACCAGGCACACAGACAAAATTAATACGATTTAACAACATAACACAAGATGACATCTCCCGAATTATCAAGGGAGCAAAGAAAACAAACTGCGCGATCGATCCTATGCCAATTTCTGAAGTAATTAGAGAAAGAGACTTTTCTAGTCTAGCCGAAATAATAATGAGAATAGCAAATGCAAGCATTGATGAATATAAGTTTCCTAAATCTGAGAAAATGGCCATAGTCACACCAGTTCTGAAAAATGCACTGGACTACCAGGAATTAAGCTCATATAGACCTATTTCGAATCTATCCTGTGTTTCAAAAGTGCTTGAATATGTAATTCTTGAACAACTAGTCAGTCACTTACAAGTAATAGCTTTGCCTGACAACCAATCTGCTTACATAAAAACATACTCTACAGAGACAGTCATCTGCTCTGTTTTAAATGATATGCTAAAAATGATGGATGAAAATGAATGTGGTATCTTAACACTGCTCGATCTCAGTGCTGCTTTTGATACAGTTGTGCATGAACTGCTACTAAATGATCTACGGTCCATCGGCGTTGAAGATCAAGCCTTCGAATACCTAAAAGACTACTTAGTTGGTAGAAATTACTGTGCACAAATTGGAAACTCTTATTCGTCATATGAACCCTGAAACCGAGGGGTACCTAAGGGAGTGTACTTAGCCCAATCTTATTCTGCATCTATACTATTGTTATATCGAAAATACTACAAAGGCTTGCTGTGAAGTTCAAACTATTTGCAGATGACTTACAATTTTACTTCTCCATAAATGATATACATGACACTACTGAAACTCTAAACCAAATCCTTAATAGTTTTAGAGAATGGATTACATTCAAACAACTAAAATTAAATGAGAACAAAACTGAATTCATGGTGGTGGGCAAGAGAAACAGCGTGAGAAACTTAGGTGATATTTAAATGAACATAAATAATGACTCAGTGCCGATATCTAGTAAAGTTCGAGATCTAGGTGTATTTTTTTTTTTTACTGTAACCTGTCTCTAAATGCCCAAATAAATAATGTAATAAAAACTGCTGGATATCATCTAAGAAATATTGCGTTTATGAAAAAGTACCTGGACGAAAATTCTGTAAAGAAACTTGTGATAAACTGTGTTATCACCAGGATTGACTACTCCAACTCTATCTATTATAATTTACCAAAAGGGCAACTTAACAGATTACAAAACACAATAAACATAGGAGCAAGACTGATAAAAGGTGTCCCACCTAGAGAAAGGATCACTCTATACTAATCGATTTACACTGGCTGCCGATTAAAGCGAGAATTGAATTTAAAATATGTACAATAACCCACCAAGTTATCAGAACCGGTCGTCCAAAATACTTAGGAGAATTGTTACATATTGCGCAGCCAACAAATCGTGTCGACACGAGAATAGTTACAGATGGCTTCAAACTGTTGGAACCTAGATATATGTCTACTTTAGGCTCCAGAGCCTTTAAATATGCGGCCCCAAGACTATATAATAGGCTCCCACGAAACATTCGAATGATTGAAGACATTAAGGCTTTCAAGGGGAAACTGAAGACTTTCTTATTTAAGCAATCTTACAACAGTGATGATTTAACAGTAAATGAACAATACGTGATCTGAAACGATAAATACTCTGAGCGGACAATGTTAAACGACAGCGGAGGTCCCGTAGAGAGTGGGGTTCTCTTGCTCTATGGGACCAGAAAAGCAGCCATTCAAGTAAATAAGTAAGTAAGACATAATCAGTCAAAAGAGGTAGTAATACGAAAGAGTAATTAACCTAATATTTTCATTTTATTACAAAAAATTTACATTATTAAACGGACGTCTTAACATCAAGCAAAGTATTAAAACAAGCACAAAACGAAATAAAAGTAATGCAAATTAAAGGGCAATCAAAATATGCGTGACTCGAGGTCTCTTGCAATGATTTATGACTGAAATGGGGTCAGATACGCAGCCGTGTGACACAAGACTGTACTAGTCTCTAAAGCAAAAACTATACAAAATTTGTACACAAAATCCCACGCACGCAGACCGAAATATGTAAAAGCCACTTAAACTAAATAAAGTTAAAATGAAAATCTGACCTAATCTAAAAATGGAGAAAAACTGTGGCCACCTGGTACCTGCACTCCTTGCTTGAAAGACAGCCCTTGTCCTCAAATGGCTGTTACAGATTGTTGCTGGTAATTTGCTGTTAGGTGGATAGTTGCACCCTTGAATGGCCACCCCTGGAATCCTTGCTTCTTGGCAGATCGGGTATTTCTAGCACAGTTCCTAGAATCCTCTTCTTCCCTCTCTCCATCGCCGAAAGGACCCAAGCACTCCTTTCCTCTTTAGTGGGAGTCGAGTTAGAGGGTGAGGTGAGCCAGAGGTGAGCAGATTGACTGACCAGGTCAGTCAGCCGGTTACGACTACGGCTCATGTGACAAGTCCTGTCCTGTACGAATGGGGCGATCCTTACTAGGTCGCGTGGGTTCATCTCTAATCTCAGTTCAGCTTCTAAATAAGTGAAGGTCATGGTGCGTAGAATAACGCAATAGAGGTGCCATATCGGGACATTAGGGCAGGGCAATGCAACTTTGTAAGGAGTGAGAAGGAGGCAGGATTTTGTGCAAAATACGAAGAGATATCTTACATCTCTAAGAGAATATACACAAATAATAATCCTACCTATTCTGGCTTACTAAAAATTTAATAATTTAAATGATCTATTAGCAATGGGCTGGTGCAATGGGCATATAACTTAAAATTAACAGACCTGAATAAGTTCTGAGAGATAAAAGCTGCATGTAAGTCTTGTCAACGAGTTCAATTGATTTAGAGCAGTTCTCCCAAATTGACGTTTTTGGTAAAGAAAACATAAAGTAAGTATGGGGGCAAATGTTTAGGGGATAACTACAATATGGGGAGCGAGACCAAAATACAGAAGGAAAGAAGAGTGAATAAAAATTCTTCCCAAAAATTTCTATTTGCGAGTGAAGAGAGCAACGATAAAACAGAGACTATTTGAGTGGCAGTCACTCATGGTCAAAATAACGAATGACGATGCTTGTGAGCTGAGCATGTTAAAGATATTTGGCTGCAGCCAGTCATATTCGACTTTGGAATGTTATAGATGCTTTCCAGAAAAAGTTAGACTAAAATTCTAATTTCCAAAATGCTACAATAGTGTATTGATTTGAAAATTAACGTGGAAACTTCGTTGAAAGATTATCTAAATAGGTAAGAGATGTATACTTTACTTACATTACTTTAAAGACTGTTTTCCTGGTTCTATCACACAGGGGAGCCCTGTGCCCTATAGGACATACAGAATCTGTTTGTTGTAGACATTCTGAGGTATTTAGTATTTCAAACAGTGTATTCTATGCTTATTGTCAGATTCACATTATCGAAGCACTTAGAAAATAAGAAGGTCTGCAGTTTCTTCTTGAAAACCTTAATATTTTCAGTCTTTCATATGCCTAGTGGGAGCTTGTTATATGGTCTTGGGTCGCATATTTTAAAGCTCTAGAACCTACAGCAAATACGTCTTTGCTCTAATAATTTGAAAGCATGTGGAAATATTCTCGTGTCTACGCGATTCCTTGGCTGCACGATGTGTAGCAATTATCTTAGATATTTTGGGTGTCCGGTTTTGATAACTTGATGGGTTATTTCACATATCTTAGACTCTATTATAGCCTTAATATGCAGCCAGTGTAATTCGACTAGTATAAGAGTAATCCTTCCTTGGGGTGGGACATCCTTTATCAATCTTGCTCCTCTGTATATTATGTTTTTTAATGTCTTGAAGTTGCACTTTATGTAGATTTTAGTAGAAAAAAAAAGTTACTGTAATCAGTCCTGGTAATAACATAGTTAATCCCAAGTCTCTTTACAGAATATTCATCCGGATACTTCTTTTTGAAATTAATGTCTCTAAGATTATATCCAGCATATTTTACTACAATGCTTGTTTGGGCACTGGCAGACAAACTACAGATAAGTGGTACACCTAGGTCACATACTATAATAGATATCGGGACCAGTTGTTATTAATGTTTATTTGGATGTTGCCCAAGTTTCTTAAGCTGTGTTTCTTCCCAATTACCATAAAATTTGTTTTTATTTTAATTCACTTTTAGTTGTTTAATTGTCCTGCATTCCCTAATACAAGTAAGAACTTGGTCTAAAGTTTCAACAGTATCATCAATGTCATTTTTGGAGAAGTAACATTATATGCCATCGTGCAAGTAGTTTAAACTTCCTTTCATGCCTCTGTAGTACTTTTGATAGTTCCAATAGTATAAATACAGAATATGAATGGGTCTAGTACACTTCCCGATAAATAATTCTTGTCGCTCCTTCAGGCCATATGACTTTTTCTTTGGCTGGACCCGGAAAACAACTATCGCAAACCAAGTAAAGTTGTCACGGTGCATGGCTGTTCTGTATAGCCCAAATCCACGAATGAAGCTTTATTTCTTCAATTGCTTCTTTAAAAAAAATCCACGCGATCCATTTAATAATCTACGTCTACAATATCCTACTCTTCATGCAGACTACACACAAAAGGGAGAATTTACATAGTACCCGTACCTACAGGCTAAAAGTCGGACAGCAGTCCATTGCGGGCGTATGAATAATGTGTTGAAAAATCTGGTGTTTCGTTTCACTGACTTCCTCTAACTGTTAGAGGAAGTCAGTGAAGGAACAAGATCTTGTTAGAGTCTAACAAGATCTTGTTCCTTTACCGGCTTCAATAATAAAGTAAGACTATTCAATTGTTTTCAAGTAATCTAAGAGTTAATAGTTTGCAGACAGGTTAACAACCTTTCCCTAGGTCAGGATATTAAGGTGAGCAAAATAAAAAGGATGTGGAAAGGTAAGAGAGAGGATAGGGGTAAAAACTAAACGTGTAAAGATTGCATTCGAGGGGAATGAGATACCAGAGAAAATAAAATTTATAAAGAGAATATCTGAAATTTGGCCGTTTATATCAAAGGTCATTCAGTTTCAAGCGTCAGATATTTAGACACCAATACGAATGTAAATAAAAAAATAAATAAATGTGTAAAATGCGGAGATCATATTGTCAAAGGGGGCCGTAAAGACATATGAAAGGATCAATTGAAGTGTGCAAATTGCCCGGGAAAGCATGTCGCTAGTTATCGGGGTTGTGAAGTAGCCAGAGAAGCACACAGATAGTAAAAACATTGGAAAACATACCTTATGAGACGAAGCTAAAGTCGTGATATAACCAGTGGAAGGAGGAAAATGTCAGGGGTAAGGAAAGTTTGATCAGGTAATTCATAAAATGGCAGAAATAGTGCCAAAACAAATGAGACCAAAATTTCAAGAGAAGTTATACAGAAAGCTTGAAATAGTATAAAATAACGAAGTATAAAAGTTGCCAAACTGAAATGAAGGAAAGTGAACACAAAGTTCTAGGGCTGAAACAAAAATGGACTTGAAATATATAGTGAAATTATGCAGATTCATCTATGTTGTACAAAGAGCCAACAAGGAAACGTCAGATAGAGTCCTAAGGGAAGACAGTGAGTCATAGATTTGGAGGTATAATAATCCTTATCAGACGTGGTGTATTTTTTATTAAGATAGATTATACATTGGTTAAACTACAATAAGTTCATATCATTTACATTTACATCATAAAGTTTATAATTCAAATGTCCATGACTTATTTATACAAACGCTACATATTCAGGCTATTTTCTGAAAAATAGGTTTTACATTTGTTTCCATTTGATTTTTTTCATTATGTATCTACCAAACTATTATTATTATTATTATTATTATTATTATTATTATTATTATTATTATTATTATTATTATTACAATTACAATTACAATTACAATTACAATTATTACAATTACAATTACAATTACAATTATAATTATAATTATAATTATAATTATAATTATAATTATAATTATAATTATAATTATAATTATCATCATTATTAGCTAAGCTACAGCACCAGTTTGAAAAGCAGAATGTTATAAGCCCAAAGGCTCTACCAGAGAAAAATAGCCCAGTGAGGAAAGGAAACAAGGAAATACATAAACTATATGTAAAGTAATAAACAATCAAAATAAAATATTATAAAAGCAGTAAAAACATTCAAACAGATCTTTCATATATAACCTATAAAAAGAGACTTATGTAAGCATGTTCAACATAAAAACGTTTACTGCAAGTTTGAACTTATGAAGTTCTACCGATTCGACTACTTGATTAGTATGATCATTCCACAACTTGGTTACAGTTGGAATAAAGCCTCTAGAATATTGTGTAGTATTGAGTCTCATGAAAGAGAAGGCCTGACTATTAGAATTAACTGCATACCTAGTATTGCGAACAGGATGGTACTGTGTGAGAAGATCTGAATGTAAAGGAAGGTCAGAATTATGAAAAATCTTATGCAACATGCATAATGAACTAATTGAAAGACGGTCCCAGAGATTAATAGATAGATCAAGAATAAGAGATTTAATAGACCGCAAGTTTTTGTCTAACAAATTATGATGAGAATCAGCAGCTGGGGACCAGACAGGAGAACAATATTCGGAACAAGGTACAATGAAAGAATTAAAACACTTCTTCAGAATCGAATGATCACCGAAAATCTTAAAAGACGTTATCAATAAGCCAGATTTTTGTGCAATTGAAGAATACATAGACCTAATGTTTTTGTCAAAAGTAAACTTGCTGTCGAGAATCACAGTGCGAGGCACCAGATAGGTCATAACTGAGAGGGGAGGTGAATGGATACCAAATCTTCTATGCTATGTATGTTAATCAATAATGTTTTTGATGTATGATGGGTCACAAGAAAGGGCGCGTGGAAGGGAACGTTAGCGGTGGCTTGCTAGTCATTTCGTAGGAATACGAGCGTTGCAGAGTACATATCTGTTGCTATGTGTAGCTTAGCTGAGGGCTTGTAAGTCTGGCGGCATGGAGTAAGTTTTCCCACAACATGACATAAACACTGGAGATTATCCGAGGAGGTTGCAGATGGAAAAATTCGGTAGGGACGACCAACGGGTTGCCATACACTATATCAACTGCTGAGACACCCATGGCATATTTAGGAGTACTTATAAAAATTAGAGATGAAATTAATGATAAAATTAGCAGATTCCAGTGTGGTAGATCAACAGCAGATCACCATATCACACTGAATGTTGTTATAGAGTATCAAGAGTCCTGTCGCATATGTGGAAGAAATTAATATAGAAGGAAATGTAAAACAGGATTTTTTTCGTTCAAAATTCTGTTCAATTTCCACGGACAAAGTTAATTTTATAAGTAAAAAGACAATAACCCTGATTGGAAACATTAGAATAGAAGCCTTATTTAAGTAGATGACATAATATTTCCAAGAAACAATAAATAAAAAGTAGAACGAGTTATAAGCAACTGCCACAGTTTGGAAGAGCTAAAAAATAACTTTTAGTACCAATCCACAGACGTCACCAAGTTAGCAATAAGACACAAAACAGAAGTTAAAAAGGTTAAAAGAGGGGTTAGAAAAGGAAGTATAGAAACAGGCAAGGAATATAAATACTTGGGAGAATAGTACTCATAAAAGGGAAACTATAGTCTTAGCATAAGTAAAAGGAAAGCAAAAATAGTATACATGGTACAAGAACTCAGGAAGTATGGAGACAGTAACAGGGTAGGGGATTTGGTATTGCTTGTGAGAATAAAGATCTATGAGACAGTAGTAGTACCTATACTGTTTGCAAACATTGAGACATATTTTGTAATAAAAGAAAAAAAGAAAAAAAAATGAAAGAGTTAAAAGGATATATCGTACAAAATTATGAAAGGGATGTTTGAACAGGTTGCTAACATACCTTATTTGGGGTTAATAGCAGAAACAGGAATATGGCCACTTGAAAATAAAAAAGGTGACGCTGTTTCATAACATCAGATGATAAATGGCTACTAGTAGGGAAGACCAAATGATGGAATGCCTGGGAAAAATTATTATAGAAAGATGCAAAGAATAGGATATTGAAATTGAAGAATTAAGAAAGTATAAAAAGCAAGAACTCAATAAATAAATAAAAAGTAAGGTAGCAATTGAAACTAAAAGAAAAATAGAAGGAACAAAAATAGAAATGACCAAATCAAGGTTTGTAAATAGTAATGGAAGAAGAGATTACATAGGAGAAGTTAACATTAAGGAAGCAGTAATAATTATGAAAACAAAATTGAACGTGACAGAATTAAAATAAAATTATAGCAACAGGAATGAAAATGATAGGCTTTGTGTGTTGTGTAGTGAAACAAAAGAGACGACTGAGCATATGTTTAACTGTACTTAATAGCACAGTATTAAGGAATTTACAAACACCAACTAGAGATGTTGCCCGATATATTAGACAGGTCCTGGAAGTTAGAAACAAAAGTAAGCAAGCTGTGCTGTCTGTGTAGGAGGTAACTTGTGACGATAAATTTTCTGCAGATTGCAGAGCTTTGCATTTACTATGCTTCTAGCAGGTGTGGCCACAGTCCATCGTGCTATTGGGATGGGCAACGAGGAACCTGGAACCATCCAAAGATTGAGCCACATTTTCTACTAAAACAGAAGAAGAAGAAGAAGAAAAGAATATAAAATTAACACCAAAATCATAAGTGCAATTGCAAATATTTATCAAGGAGATACTACGGGCATTGACTTAGGAGAAGGTATAGAACAAGAAATGGAGGTTACAAGTGGAATTAAACAAGGTTGCACAGGATCAACTTCACTTTTTAAACTGATTACGTATATTGTCATGAAGAAAATAGAAGAGGAAGGAAACGGTTTCAGAAATCAATTAATAAAGATAGAATCATTATTTTTTGCAGATGATGCCTTAATAATTGCACAGGATATACATAATGCAAAGCGTAACATTCAGATATTAGTAGAAACTAGTAAAAAATGTGGGTTGGAAATTAATAAAGAAAAGAGTAATATGATTTACAATATGAAAGAAAAGCCAGATAACATAGAGGGAATCAAAGTAGTAGAAAGTTTGACATACTTAGGAATAAAGCTAGACAATAGTAGGAATATATTTAAAACTCAGAAAAGGGTAATGATAGAAAAGGCACAAAAATGAGCTAATCTAACATATTCAGTTATAGAGAAAAGTTGCAATAAAGTGATGATAGGAAAAACGTTCTGGAAAAGTATTTCTTTACCATCTATTTTGTATGGAACAAATGTTATAAATCTAACAGAAACTGAAATAGAGAAACTACAAAGAATAGAGAATGGGGTATACAGGAAGATTTTAGGTGCCACTAAAAGCACAGCTAATACTGCTCTAAGAGGGGAGATAGGTGCATCTTCTATGAAAGCAAGGGTGATGGATGGGAAGCTGCAGTACTTAAATGGTACCCTGAATGGAAAGAAGGAAATACTGAAAATAATTATCCAGGATATTCAAGAAAAATAAGGAAGATGGTGGAAACAACCTGCAAAGTATTTGGAAGAATTAAGTTTAGGCATAAGACAAATAAGAAGAATGAACAAGGCAGAAATAAAGACGGAAACCAGAAAGTGGGATACTGAAAAGGGGAAAGAAGAAATAGAAAGTAAAGTGAGCTTAGAAATATATAGAACGTGGAAGAAAGAAATTACAGAAGAGTTAATTTATGACAATACATTTGCTTCAGTGATATTTTTTTAGAGCAAGAAATAATACGTTAAAACTAAATATTGTAAATAGACACAATGGAGGGAATGTAAACTGTAATTTTTGTGAAAATGAGGAGGAAGATTTGATACATTTTTTGTTATTTTGCCAGGAATATAGAAAAGAAAGGAATGAGGTAATTGAGCTACAACAACCATACGACGAAGACCCAAAGAAAATAGTAGGATTATTTTTATTTAGTGAAACAAATATAGAAAAGAAAAAAGAAGTATTAAACATAATGTGGAAGAAAGGGCAAAACAGTACAAGAAGATAAGCGTTAGAGGCGCCGTTGTAAAGGCTATGCCTCACCCCAGAATCTGAACCTGAAGAAGAAGAAGAAGAAGAAGAAGAATCCTCACGAGGAGACTTGTCTTGGACTTCTTGGATGACAACAAATGTTGGTCATCCAGCTTAGTGGGCACCAATTTCTTACATCACGTACATTTGGTTTGGAACCAATTGTTGTTTCTGTCAGGAAACTACATAAATGAGATGTCCTGGTCGCTGGTGAAAAGAGGACTAGAACTTTTTAACGATGATGAATTGACTAGTAAGTATGTTAACCTTTCATGCTGGCTATTAACCCTATTACGAGTTTTGCGATTTTATCATGAAACATATTTATTACGAACTAAATTACCCAATAGTTATTTATCAAAGGAATGGCTTTGCAATGGAGATTAATGACCAATAATGAAATCTTACTGAAATGTAAGGAATATTTTAAAAAAAATATAGAAAAATGGGTAATTGTTTACAGCACCACGCTCTCCATTTACTGCAAAATAATGCAATCCTGCAGTTCTCATATTCTTGCACAGTAATTAGGTGGTTATTTAAATTCTGGGAAAGCAATAATTAGCAAGATATGTTGAGGAAGGGGGAAGGGTAAATTTGTATTGTATATGTTTTCTTATAGTAAATAACGTGATTTAACCGAAATTGACGATCATTTCAACCGCAAACAAACAGATCAACCAATTTGGCTAACTTTGTTGCCGAATTGGTTGCTGTTATTACGGATGAAATGAAGGTGAAAACCGGTTAAATCACGTTTTTTCATACAGGAAAACATATATTTTCTGTTAAAATGGTTAATTATAATCACTGTTGTCATATATGTTGTGTTAAAATATTTATAAATATAAGCACTTGTTCAACGGTGTCACTTCCCTTACGAATGTACTGCGAACGATAACATTAGCAACGTTACCAATGATACACAGTGTTACCAACGTTGACGTATGGTACACAGAGTTACCAACGGCATGATGACATTACTAGCGATAGCAATGCTAGATATATCCATACGTATTTTAAATAATTTTTCCATATAAGTTTTATTCAATGTATAAAAAGTACAAAAAGGGCACAGAACCTAACAAACCCACCTAACCTAACCTAGTAGTATGACAGGTCACAAACCTCAGGTATTTACTGTGAACGGTAAAATTCTCCATATTACGAATGATACACAGAGTTACCAACAGTATGGTGACATTACTAGCGATAGTAATGTTAGATTTTGAAATATTTAACTTAGCCGGTGAATATATAGCTGCAACTCTGTTGCTCGACAGACAAACTCTACGGAAAAAACTCGCCAGCGATCGCTACACAGGTTGCGGGTGTGCCCAACAGCGCCATCTGTCGACCAGATACCCAGCTCTTATGTAAACAAAGACTCAATTTTCTCTCTGTCGACAAGACGTACTTTACTCGCTGTTGCTAAACTGGAGTTGTTCCGTAACCCAATACAAACCATTGCTATTTCCATGGGGTATTTTGGCGGAGCTGAAATGACGAGCCATTAAATTTTAACGAGGGTTAACTACCCCCTCGCTAGTTAGCGGGGGGTAGGGAAGGGGTAGCTAGCTACCCCTTCCCCCCTCACACACTGTGAATAGCTCAATTCACTTTTGGCTCGGACAGTGATCGGACGTCTCCGTTCCTGTCCTCGCTTGGCCAGCCATTATTGTTGTTTTGTCTTTACTTAACTACTGTACTTACATTTCTTGTACTCATATATATATATATATGTAACATATTTTATGTTTATGTATATATCTGAGTATGGAAATCAGTAAGTTTCCTTTTCAGTGTTCACGCTTGTGTGTGTGTGTGTACGATATCTCCGTGTGGCCGCCGGCAGTCAGGCCTCTAAGTAGTAGTTCATGGTTCACGATCTCCTGGAGTTCGTTCACCTTTACTACATTTACTATATTATTACATAACTCCTCTATGTGGGTGGAGTTTCAACGCTGTGCTTTACAATTATTTTTTTATTACTTGTTATAAATCTAATTGTTTTTGTTTTGTTAACTTCAGTTTGTAGAACGTTTCCCTTCGGGTTGTTCGTTCTTACTTTTAGTGAACTTTCTTTGAATTGCATAGCGTAACTGTTTTAATTCTGTTTTGTTACAGCTTTCGCCAGCGCCCTACCCACCCCACCTTCCCATGAGTATAGGTGAGGTGGAGGGCTCTTGCCCGTTATGTAATTCTTGGGTTTTTTCCCTCGGGTTCCTCTTCGGAGTCTTCCCGGGGGAATGAATGTTAACTAATTACTGTTCATTTTTTTCACAGTTAATGATTTGCTGTTCGTTTGCCTATGGGTTTACGAAACAGAGCTGTCTTGTGGGTTGGATCTTCGTCAGGGGCGTGTGTCTCCTCCTGGAAGTCCTCCCGTGATATCGACAGCTCCTCAGTTCATCTTAGAACTCTCAGGAGGCTCGCCTCCTTGGATGGGGACACTTCCCTTCCGAGGGAGGTTCCTTTCCCAGGTTTTGAGTTGTTTCTCTTTCGGGGGAAACTTCTCTTACCTTAATTTATAATTGATATTGTGCAACTATGCTCTTGGGGCTGAGCGGTTGCATCTGCGGCTACGTTCAAGGGGCTGAGCAGCTGCAGGAGTGTTTCTTCCCCGTGGGGGAAGCTCTCCACAGAGATCCCTCTTCGGAGGCCTCTTGTTGCTGTTGTTGCTGAAGGCTCAGTCTCCTTCGGGGGGCAGTTGAGTCCTCCGGTCTCTCCTGCGAGTGTTTCTTCCCCCTGAGGAAAGTTCACCACAGAGACTCCTCTTCGGAGGCCTACTGCTGCTGTTGTTGCGGAAGGCTCGGTCTCCTTCGGGGGGCAGTGGAGTCCTACGGTCTCTCCTGCAAGTGTTTCTTCCTCGTGAGGGAAGTTCACCACAGAGACTCCTCTTCAGAGGACGGATGACCCGTCTTCCTACCCAGAGGGCGCCTTCGCTTCGCCCTCTGCGCGAGAGAGGTCTTCCTTCTCCCTACAAGGGAGTTAGGAGGCGCCTCTTTGGATCTTCGTCTCC
This sequence comes from Palaemon carinicauda, assembly GCF_036898095.1. Classification (NCBI taxonomy): domain Eukaryota; kingdom Metazoa; phylum Arthropoda; class Malacostraca; order Decapoda; family Palaemonidae; genus Palaemon; species Palaemon carinicauda. Next base: position 162,218,768 of record NC_090725.1, on the reverse strand, counting down.
TCCCCTGTGGAGGATCCGTCTCGTCTGGAGAGGATCGTCACTGCAACTTCCTGCGGATCGTTCGCGATCCCCTACACCTACCAGACCTCCCTTCGCCGTTCCTGGCTGCGGACGTGCTTTGGGCGCCTACGCAGGGTTCCCCTGCGCGCCACCTGCTCGCTTGCGTGCAATGGAGCTCTAGCTCTCCTGCTCGCCAATGCCCGCCAGCGCTCACCTGGGCGCTCTCATCTTCCAGACAAGTTACAGCGCTCTCCAACGCTCCAGCGATCTCCTGCTCGCCAGCGCTCTCCAACGCGCCAGTGATCTCCTGCTCGCCACCGCTCCCCTGCTCGCCAGCGCTCACATGGGCGCTCTCCTGCTCTCCAGCGCTCACCTGGGCTCTCTCCTGCTCTCCAGCGCTCACCTGGGCTCTCTCCTGCTCTCCAGCGCTCACCTGGGCTCTCTCCTGCTCGGCAGCGCTCACCTGGGCGCTCTCCTGCTCGCCAGCGCTCATCTGGGCGCTCTCCTGCTCGCCAGCGCTCACCTGAGCGCTCTCCTGCTCGCCAGCGCTCACCTGGGCGCTCTCCTGCTCGCCAGCGCTCACCTGGGCGCGCTCCTGCTCGCCAGCGCTCACCTGGGAGCTCTCACCTTCCAGAGAAGTTGCAGCGCTCTCCAACGCGCCAGCGCTCTCCAACGCGCCAGCGCTCTCTAACGCGCCAGCGATCTCCTGCTCGCCAGCGCTCTCCAACGCGCCAGCGATCTCCTGCTCGCCGGCGCTCTCCTGGGTGCTCTCATCTTCTTGAGAAGTTGCAGCGCTCTCCAACGCCCCAGTAATCTCCTGCTCGCCAGCTCTCTCCTGGGCGCTCTCATCCTCCAGAGAAGTTGCAGCGCCTTCCTGATGCGCGCACTGCGCACCATCATTCTCCTGCGCTCAAGCACTCGCCCGCGCGCAAGCACTCATTTGTGCTTGTGCCTGATGCGCGCCCTGTGCGCCCACGCTCGCCTGGTCCTGATGAACGCAAGGGTTCTCCTTTGCCTCGCTCGCGCTCTCCTGATCGCCCATTGATGCCTGCGCGCCCTTCTATTGCTGAGCGCCTTCTTAGTTTGGCGCAACCGCGCCCACGATCTTCTGCAGCTCGCCCTTCACGTCCGCATGCCTTGGTTCCTGCAGACCCTAAGAAGGGGCGCTCGCTAACGCGCTCTTCTGGCCGACGTTCTCCTGCGCTTCTGGACTTAGTCAAGAGTCTGAGCGCCCGCGCTCCTGCGTGCCTACGCGCATTCACACATGCGCGCACACGTTCTTTCTTGAGTCCGTGCTCCTACGCGCCCACGCTCCCCAAGAAGGGATGGGGGAAGGGAAACTTAGCTGCCAGTCCACCAAGAGGAGAGCACAGCGAGTCAGAACATGCGTTCTGGCAGGTCCTTGGATTGATGAGGAGCTCAACAAAATCAAGGACCCGGAGACAGCCCCTCGCAAGGGGAAAGACACCGTTCTTGACGAGGTCTTTGGTGTCCAGAAGCCCCCCAAGACTAGTGCGGCTTTGCCCTGGTCTAAAGGGGTGAAAGGCGCCAGAGACAAGGTCAAAGCTCAACTCTCCGGTCTGGCCTCCTCAGGACGTTCTTCTGCCGGGTTCAAACTCCTCCCACCTCCTCTAGTCCAACAGAGGAAGTATTTCGAGATCGACGGGGAGTCTTGCATGTCTCCCCCACTCCATCATTCCATGGAAGAACTAGCAAAGGGAACTTCTTTCGAGAAGCTCTCTACCCGGCAGGTGACGTTTGCAGCGTCAGAGACCCAAAACCTGGGAAAAGTCGTAAAGAGTGCCATGCAGGCAACTTCGTGGCTTGATCTCTGGCTTGGGTCTCTGGGCATCCTATTGCGATCCGAGGATCTGTCCAAGGAGAGCAATAGGAAAGCTTTGGAGATCTTCCTCCTCTCGGGCTCTCGCTCTATTGAGTTTCTAGCCCACCAGGTCACTAACCTGTGGGCCAACATGATCCTCAAAAGACGCGATTCAGTGTCCGAGAGGTGCCATCTGAAGATCCCCACTGCAGACGTCAGCAGGCTCAGACACTCCTCTAATTTTGAAGGGGAGTTACTGGAGCCTCGTGACATTGAGCAGACGGCTGAGAGGTGGAGGAGATCGAACCAGGACTCTCTCCTCCAAAGGGCCCTGACATCTCGGCCCTATAACCTCCAGCCCCTCAACAACAACGTCAACAGCAGCCTCGCAAGACACCTAAGCAGGCTTCGGCAGCTAAGACAAGCGTGTCTAAGCCGCAGTCCTTTCAGCCGAAAGACAAGACGTGGCAAGTCCTCTAAGGGTAGAACTCCTAGAGGAAGCGGCAAAGGTCGCAAACACTGGGAGTGGCAGTCCCCCCGCGTGTCCACCTGTGGGGGGATGCCTAAAAAGTTGCGTGCAGAGGTGGCAGCAACTCGGGGCCGACCCTTGGACGGTCTCTGTGATCAGTCAAGGGTATCGCCTCCCGTTCACAACATCTCTACCTCCCCTGACAGCGAATCCAGTGTCGTTGAACTCCTATGCCTTGGTATCGCCAAAGGGGTTGGCCCTCCCGGCAGAAGTCGAGACCATGCTCAAGAAGGATGCTCTCCAGGAGGTCGACGACGGCTCCCCCAGGCTTCTTCAGTCGACTCTTTCTTGTAAAGAAGGCGTTCTGGAGGCTGGAGACCGGTCATCGACCTCTCAGCACTAAACAAGTTTGTCGTACAAACTCGTTTCAGTATGGAGACAGCGGACACGGTCAGACTTGCAGTGAGACCACAAGACTTTATGTGCACTCTGGATCTGAAGGACGCGTACTTCCAGATCCCCATCCATCCGTCTTCCAGGAAGTACTTAAGATTCAGCCTAGACGGTAAGGCCTACCAGTTCAAAGTGCTGTGTTTCGGTCTCTCCATGGCACCCCAGGTGTTCACTCTGATCTCGTCGTGGGCTCACAGGAACGGCATCCGTCTCCCTCGTTATCTGGACGACTGGCTAATCCTGGCAGACTCGGAGTCGACCCTTCTGCGACACCGAGACAGGCTTCTGGAAGTTTGCCAAGATCTAGGGATCTTGGTAAATCTCGAGAAGTCCTCTCTGCGCCCTACAAAGAAACTGATATACCTAGGCATGAAACTAGACACGATTCTCCACAAAGCCTTTCCATCAGACGGAAGGATAGCAAGGCTGAGGAAGGTAGCAGAACCTTTCCTCAGACGAGAAGAGCTTCCAGCCCAACTGCGGTTACGTCTCTTAGGCCATCTATCATCTTTGGTTCGTCTTGTTCCAAACGGCCTCCTCAGGATGAGATCCCTTCAGTGGCGGCTGAAGTCACGATGGAATCTGGGAAACGATTCCTCGGACTTCTTAGTTCCCATAGGACCTTCGGAACGGGCGGATCTTCGATGGTGGCTGGACGACGAGAACCTACGGAAGGGAGCAGATCTTCTCGTCCTCCCCCCAGATTTGACTCTGTTTACGGACGCGTCAAATCAAGGGTGGGGGGCCCACATTCTGAACCAAAGAGCCTCAGTCGTTTGGTCAGAATCGGAAAGGTGCCTCCACATCAACCTGCTAGAATTGAAGGCCGTTTTTCTGGCTCTTCAACAGGTCCAACAAACCCTGGCGGGCCACTCCGTGGTGGTGATGAGCGACAACACCACAGTAGTGGCTTATATCAACAAGCAGGGAGGTACCTTCTCGCAGCAGCTATCCCATCTTGCAGTAGAGATTCTGAGATGGTCTGAAACCCGCTTGATCTCACTGTCAGCTAGTTTCATTCCTGGCAAGAGGAATGTCCTCGCTGACAGCCTCAGCAGGGCGACGCAGATAGTGAGTACCGAGTGGTCTTTGGATCCTCAGATAGCCAACAAAGTCCTGACTTTGTGGGGTTCCCCGACTGTAGACCTGTTTGCGACAGCCTTGATTTTCAGGCTGCCCCTTTACTGCTCTCCAGTCCCGGACCCCAAGGCTCTCTGGCAGGATGCATTTCAACACAGGTGGGACAATATGGACGTTTAGGCCTTCCCACCTTTTTGTCTGATGAGAAGGTTGCTCAACAAGGCCAACCTATCGGTCAACCTCTCCATGACTCTCATAGCTCCGCTATGGCATCATGCGGAATGGTTCCCGGACCTTCTGCAACTCCTAACGGAACCCCCAAGAGAACTCGCTCCACGTCACGAGCTACTCAGACAACCACATTGCAACATCTTCCACAAGGCCGTAGCTTCGCTTCGGCTTCACGCCTGGAGACTATCCAGCGACTCCTCACGGAGAGAGGATTTTCTCAACAGGTTGCGGACAGGATGTCTCGACACCTGCGAGAATCCTCTGCTAGCGTCTACCAGGCGAAGTGGGAAGTCTTTTGTGGTTGGTGTCCTGGAAGGGGTATCTCTCCGCTCGATGCCACTATTCCAACAATAGCGGAGTTCCTTGTATATCTTCGGGAGGAAATGCGCCTTTCGGTCTCGGCGGTGAAAGGCTATCGCTCAGCCTTAAGCTTAGCCCTCAGACTGAAAGGAGTGGATATTTCCTCTTCGTTGGAACTTTCTCTACTCATACGCAACTACGAGCTTACTTGCCCCAGTCGGAAGTCAGACCCCCTCCTTGGAATGTGGTTCAAGTGCTCAGGGCTCTGAAAAGAGCTCCCTTTGAACCATTACGCCAGGCGTCTGATCGCCTCCTAACGTGGAAGACGGTGTTCCTACTCACGTTGGCCTCGGCCAAACGAGTAAGTGAACTTCATGGTCTCTCCTACGACGTTGCCCATTCAAGGGGATGGGGGGAGGTAACGTTCAAGTTCGTCCCTGAGTTCATTGCTAAGACTCAAACCCTGGGGTGTTGGATCCAAGAATCCACTCCTTCAAGGTAACGAGTCTACGTTCTGTAACAAGTGACCCAGACCATCTGTTACTGTGCCCAGTCAGGAGTCTGAGGCGCTACCTCAAAAGGACAGCTGCAGCCCGTCCTCATGTGCAAGCTTTGTTTGTGAGCATAGGGAGGACAAAGAGGAGGGTCACCAAGAACTCCATCTCTTCATGGATTCGCAAGGTGATAAGCAGCACCTTGAATCCCGACTCTCCTCCGTCATGTTGTCCCAGAGCTCACGACGTCAGGGGTGATGCTACTTCCCTGGCCTTCAAGAGAAACTTCTCTGTGCCGCAGGTTTTACAAGCCGGGGTCTGGAAACGTCAGACGACGTTCACAGCCCACTACCTGCAGGACGTGACCCACAGGAACCTCGATACGTTTTCTATCGGTCCTGTGGTGGCTGCACAACAGCTGGTCTAACCTCAGGCTCCTTATTGGACAAGTAGCAGAAGGTTGAGGGCATTGTTACCCGGTTTTAGTCTGCGTGAATGAAAGAGTATGTCTGGCCCATACTTCTTTCTTCATTCTCCCCTCTCTTGGGGATAGCAGCATCCAGGTCTTTGCACAGCTGATCTCAACCTCTGCAGGTAAACCATGCTTCCTTGTGCTCCTAGTATTAGCCTTAATACTGTCGCGTCCCCCATACCCTGACGAGGTGGTATTGGGAACGTCCTAGCCTAGAGTTCCACAATAAAGAACTCCAGGTCAACTGCCTAGGACGAGTCACGTTATTCTCCTTCACACACATCCTAGTAGGCCGCACGATGGTCAAACATGACAGCGTGCGAGGGTTAGGGACTCCCGTTCCTTGAGTTCTACAACTCGGAATTGGAGTCCCCGGGTAAAGCCGAAGCCAGAAGGCTGGGGACTTTCCGCCCTTCCTAAGGGTAAGTCACCCCATGGAAATAGCAATGGTTTGTATTGGGTTACGGAACAAATGACAAATTTCGTAGATAATTTGTATTTTTCCTACCATACAAACCTTTGCTATTTACGCAAATGTTACCCGCCAGCCCTGACCCCCAAGTCAAGTCCTACCTTTAAGTGAATTGAGCTATTCACAGTGTGTGAGGGGGGAAGGGGTAGCTAGCTACCCCTTCCCTACCCCCCGCTAACTAGCGAGGGGGTAGTTAACCCTCGTTAAAATTTAATGGCTCGTCATTTCAGCTCCGCCAAAATACCCCATGGAAATAGCAAAGGTTTGTATGGTAGGAAAAATACAAATTATCTACGAAATTTGTCATTTTTTCACATCATATTGGTGAAGTACTATATTCTGGTTTTGAGCTTTCGCAATGCAGGTGTTTTATCTTCATCTTAAATCTTGAACTCGTTTTGGATAGATTTAATTATGGTGACAAAGAGAGTATGGACTTTCTTTCACTTTTAAATGGCCGACCCTTCCCTTAGACGGAAGTGTGTTTAGGCTTTTAGTAATTATCTTATCACGTTATGAATTATTTATAGATTTTCCTCTATATATTTTATATCTCTCCGCCTTTATTAGGCCTCTTCGATTAACTTTCCATTTATTATAAACATATAAAAATAAATTTTAATGTTTTGTTTATATGCTACCTTTCCTGAGAGTAGGCGGTCCTAACTTGGAAACCGAAGTTAATCAACGTTGAGCCCTTTATATCGTATTTAGCCTTTAAAGAATTTAAAACTTTTTAAATTTAATGTTTTATGAAAGAATTTCTTTGATAGTCTTCGTACTGTTTTCAAAGATGAACTAACGTTTAGTTTCTTTATGCTACGCAGTTGTTGACGTTCAGGACGTTCAACATGCGCTCTATCGTTACGATAGAGAGAGAGTGTATCACGGTTTCACTTTGCAGTAAGAGTAAATCGTTTCTGACGTTTTGTTCATTCTTTCTTAGCTTAAATGTTTTAAATTCTATTTTAAAGGAACTTTTTATTTGAAAAACCTTTCAGTTTTTTCCTTTAGTCAAATAACATGTTTTTTTGACGAAATATAATTGGGCTCTTCTCTTAGGTGCGAAATCAAGAGAGAAAGAGAGAGAGAGATAGAGACGGAGGGAGAGAGAGGAGAGAAAACGTTCCGTTCAAGCGGGTAACGTTGTTCTCGAGTTACTCTCGTCCCTAGTCTCTGTACGGGGAGGAAGGATAAAACGTTTTTAGTTTTTTTTTATTCTCGTCCCCAGGCTATGTGCGGTGAGAGATTGAAAACGTAGTTTATATGAACTAGTGTTTAGTCTCTTTCCCAGCCACTGAATTTTTTATCTTAAAATATGTTTTCTGTTTTTTGCTGGTATTAATGAGCTTGCATTATACGACTGATTTCACAATTACTACCTTTTAATGAAGGGTAGAATTGCGTGTTTCAGGTAGAAATCAGTAAAAGTTTCGATTTCAGTGAAATAAGTGCAAAACAGAAAATCGAAGTGATAAAGTGATATGCGCAAAGTGTTACAGTGTTGCGTCCGAGGGTTCGTCTGTTCGTGCCTGTCGTTCACCTAGTCCGGGACCTCTTGCAAGCTCCCAAGCCCAGGGGAGAAGTAATGTCGAACGACTTATGGGTTCGAGAGGCCTTGATCAACGAACAGACGTTTCCCTCTATGGTATCGGGTGTATCTTACCAAGATCTCCCCTACCATAAGACGAGAGAGACGTTTTTTCTCCTCGTCATCCGAAGGCTTTTCGCATAAGAAACCTGTCACAAGGTTTCGAAGCCCTTAAGCGAAAGTCAGTCCTTTCAGGACAGGTCCAGCGTCCTGGTTACAGCCATTAGGACAGCTCTGACCCTATGCAGTCATCGGATAACTGCTCGCCGCCTAACAAAAGCGTAACACAGACTCCGAGTGTCTTTTTTGTTGGCAAAGTGTTGCGGTCACAGACGTTACCCTCGTCTCTTACCACAACCATTTCCGTTGATCCTTAATGGGTTGTATGGCAAGACATGCAGAATATGCTTGCCTCCCTTATGGAAGACTATTCTGCCGATTAGTCCGTTGAGTCTAGCCGTTTATCTCATCGATATCCTTGCTTTCAGCCAACCTAACGTTCCTTTGTGCGGTCTCGTGTGGATTTTCAGCCGCATTTGGACGTTAGGCCACTTGCTGATGCTCCTATTGACGTTCAAGACGTTCGCTAACAATCGGAGTTGACTTGTTTTGACGCTGTGCGTCAACCTCCGCATTCTAGAGTTGTTTTGACTGCTCAGTCTAGGCAGTCAAAGCAGTCTCGAGTGGACGCTGTGCGTCCTCACGCACCTGTTGTGGTTGACAGTTCAGTTGTTGACAGTTCACAGACTGTCAAGCAGTTACATGACGTTGCGTTCTGGTCCGCTACTAATGCACCAGTGAGTGTGGACTCTGCTTGTAAAGCATTGCCACCACGGTAGGTCTCTCCCTTGCTTGAGACTCAGCTTTTATCGGACAAGGTTCCTGTAGATGAGGAAGTTGCTGTTCCCCCTCCTACTGATATTCCCTTGAGGACTCTGTCAGATGGAGAGGAGCCTAAAGCTGCTTAGCCCCCTATGGACTTTAATTAAATCATGATGATTTTTTTTTAAGGATCTTTGTCCGGATCTTTTTGTAACTGCTGCTCCTCGTTCGCCTAAACGTCAGAGCTTACACTAGGCCTAGCTACTTCGAAGCCGTTGTTTTTAAGCTAGTGCTCTCTCGCTCTCCTAGAGAGCTTTACGTTGGCTAGGCGACTGGTTTATCACCAGGAGGAGTTTGGGGGATACAGCCCTTGCTTTCCCTTCTTTTAAACTGGCTTATAGAGCGAGAGTCTGATATGACACGAGAGAAGTTCTCGGCTTGGGAGTTCATGCCTCTGCCCAGATAGACTTCTCAGATCTCGTAGACTCTCCCTGGCGCCTGGCCAGGAGACGCTCCAAGTTTTTTACAGGTCAACTTCACAGCTGTTTTCGAGCCTTTTAAGTTTTGCTGTACAATTATGTCATGCATAAACAAGGCTTTCAGGGATGGAAAGCGGTACCGCCTCAGTCGCTAACCCCGTCTGTTGCCGCACCTGCTCCCGTAGACCCTAAATGGGCTTTGCTGCAAGACATGCAGTCCAAGCTTGCGTCCTTGATAGAGGACTTTAATGCGGAGAAGGTTGCTGCCGAACCTTCTGGCCAACAACCTTCCAACCGGTCGGTTGTGCGCCCTGTTGACGCTGAGGTAACCTTCTCGCGTCTACCAGTTGAGGTGGTTCCTCCACCGATGCGACCCAGTGTGGGTTGCCAGCCGCACGTTGACGTTAAGCGACGCTCGGAGGTGGTTGTTGACGTTCAGGACGTTCAACAACCAGCAGAGGTGACTTGTTTTGACGCAGTGCGTCAACCTCAGCAACCCAGTAGGGTGTTGACTGCACAACCCAGACGGTCTAGACAGTCTCGGGTTGACGCTGTGCTTCCTCGCGCACCCATGGTTGTTGACAGTTCACAGACTGTGCAGCAGTTCCATGATGTTGCGTCCGGCTCCGTCACGCATGCACCAGTGCGACCGGACTCAGCGAGCCAGACGTTGCCCACTCCGTTGCCGTTTCCTCATCAGTTTTCGGATGAGGAACCCTCTGATGAGGACGTTGCTGAACAACAAGACGATCAGCCCCCAGAATAGATCAAGCCCTGCTATCCATTCAGAAGATGCTGAAGAAGGAACGCTGCTCAGTCAGGCTGTGGATGAGTCTGGTAGGGACGCTGTCATCCGTGGAACAATTTGTGTCACTAGGAAGACTACACCTCCGTCCTCTTCAATACCATCTAGCTTTTCACTGGAAAAAGGACAAGACGCTAGAAGCGGTCTCGATCCCGGTTTCCGAAAAGATAAAGTCTTGTCTGACTTGGTGGAAGGACAATATCAACCTAAGAGAGGGTCTTCCCCTGGCTGTTCAGACTCCCAACCACGTTCTCTTCTCGGACGTGGGCTGGGGCGCGACACTAGACGGTCGGGAATGCTCAGGACTGTGGAACTCGAGTCAGAGGAGCATGCATATCAACTGCAAGGAGCTGTTGGCAGTGCATCTGGCCTTGAAAAGCTTCAAGTCTCTCCTTCGAGGCAATGTGGTGGAAGTTAACTCGGACAACACCACGGCCTTGGCGTACATCTCCAAACAAGGAGGTACCCACTCACTGACGTTGTACGAGATCGCAAGGGACCTGCTCATCTGGTCAAAAGGTCAAGACATCTCCCTAGTAACGAGGTTCATCCAAGGCGACTTGAACGTCATAGCAGATTGTCTCAGTCGGAAAGGGCAAGTAATTCCAACCGAATGGACCCTCCACAAGGATGTGTGCAAGAGACTTTGGGCCACTTGGGGTAAACCATCCATAGATCTCTTTGCAACCTCGCTGACCAAGAGGCTTCCAATCTATCGCTCTCCAGTCCCGGACCCAGCAGTAATACATATAGATGCTTTCCTCCTAGATTGGTCACATCTGGATCTCTACGCATTCCCACCGTTCAAGATTGTCAACAAGGTACTGCAGAAGTTCGCCTCTCACGAAGGGACAAGGTTGACGTTAGTTGCTTCCCTCTGGCCCGCGAGAGAATGGTTCACCGAGATACTTCGATGGTTAGTAGACGTTCCCAGAAGTCTTCCTCTAAGGGTAGACCTTCTACGTCAGCCACACGTAAAGAAGGTACTCCAAAGCCTCCACGCTCTTCGTCTGACTGCCTTCAGACTATCGAAAGACTCTCGAGAGCTAGAGGCTTTTCGAAGGAAGCAGCCAGTGCGATTGCTAGAGCAAGGAGAGCGTCTTCCATTAGAGTATACCAATCGAAGTGGGAAGTCTTCCGAGACTGGTGCAAGTCAGTTTCTGTATCCTCGACCAGTACCTCTGTAGCTCAAATAGCTGATTTTCTCTTATACCTGAGAAAAGGACGATCCCTTTCAGCTCCCACTATCAAGGGCTACAGAAGCATGTTGGCATCGGTCTTCCGGCATAGAGGCTTAGATCTTTCCAAACATAAAGATCTGCAAGACCTCCTTAAGTCTTTTGAGACCACCAAGGAGCGTCGTTTGGCTACCCCTGGATGGAATTTAGACGTGGTACTAAGATTCCTCATGTCAGACAGGTTGGAGCCGTTACAATCAGCCTCCTTTAAAGATCTCACTCTTAAGACTCTTTTCCAGGTATGCTTAGCCTCGGCTAAAAGAGTCAGTGAGATTCATGCCTTCAGCAAGAACATCGGATTTTCGTCGGAAAAAGCCACTTGTTCGCTGCAACTTGGTTTTCTAGCCAAAAATGAGCTGCCTTCTCGGCCTTGGCCTAAATCTTTCGATATTCCCAGCTTATCGGAGATCGTAGGCAATGAACTAGAAAGAGTCTTATGCCCTGTTAGAGCTCTTAAGTTCTATTTAAAGCGTACTAAACCTTTACGAGGCCAATCTGAAGCTTTATGGTGTTCAGTTAAGAAACCATCCTTGCCTATGTCAAAGAATGCTTGGTCAGACTTTATCAGATTGTTAATACGAGAAGCTCATTCACATCTGAGTGAGGAAGACCGAACTTTGCTTAAGGTGAAGACGCACGAAGTTAGAGCTGTAACAACTTCCGTGGCCTTTAAGCAAAATATATCTCTGCAAAGTATAATGGACGCAACCTATTGGAGAAGCAAGTCAGTGTTCGCGTCATTTTACTTGAAAGATGTCCAGTCTCTTTACGAGAATTGCTACACACTGGGACCATTCGTAGCAGCGAGTGCAGTAGTGGGTGAGGGCTCAACCACTACAATTCCCTAATTCCTTATCCTTTTAATCTGTCTCTTGAAAGGTTGTTTTTTTATGGGTTGTCCGGAAGGCTAAGAAGCCTTTCGCATCCTGGTTGATTTGGCGGGTGGTCAACATATATTACTGGTCTCTACCCACCATCCTGGGTGTGAATCAGCTATATATTCACCGGCTAAGTTAAATATTTAAAAATGATATTTTAATTATAAAATAAATTTTTGAATATACTTACCCGGTGAATATATAAATTAAATGACCCTCCCTTCCTCCCCAATAGAGACGCAGTGGGACGAGGAGAAAATTGAGTCTTTGTTTACATAAGAGCTGGGTATCTGGTCGACAGATGGCGCTGTTGGACACACCAGCAACCTGTGTAGCGATCGCTGGCGAGTTTTTTCCGTAGAGTTTGTCTGTCGAGCAACAGAGTTGCAGCTATATATTCACCGGGTAAGTATATTCAAAAATTTATTTTATAATTAAAATATCATATTTCGGTTTCATTGTAGTTTATTCCATGGCAATGTAACCTAGGATTCCAACTACTTTTTCTTATAGGAAAAATTACGCTCCCTTCGAAAATAACACTCGTTCCCGTCGCAAATTAATAGTTTCAGAAATATATATACATCTATATCCTCCGATAATGGGGGACCCCCAGTGGGAACTCGGGTTTTTGGGTGGGGAAAACATACTGGGGAACCGATATATAACCGTAAATCAGTCCTTTTCTTCTCTATACATTTCCTTCTTGTATTTATTATAACCGTAGGAAAATACAAAACAGTATAACTGGATATATTTGGGAGGAGCCGTTTCAAAGGTTATTTCTTGTAGTAATAGAGTAACCATTGCTGCCAACGCCTGATGTAGTTTAAATGTTAGCATTCCATACCTGATGTAGATCAAATGTTAGCATGCCTTGCTAACATTAGCACCCATTTGTACGTTCGTCCGTTCACACCAGTTTCCGACCTGCGCATATATAACCCCCCCTGCGCAGGAGTTTCTCTCCCAAATTACTCTTTTTATTACCGTATTATTTTCTCATTTTATATTCCCATTCAATATTATTTATCATACATTCCATTTTACCTTCCTATATTGGGTTCATTTGTTTGGTTATTTCCTTTCCCATTTGTACGTACGTTCGTTTCATCAGTTTCCGACCTGCGCATATATCCCCCCCCTGCGCAGGAGTTTCCTCTCCCCAATTACTCTTTTTATTACTGTGTTATTTTCTCATTTTTTATTCCCATTCAATATTATTTATCATTCATTCCATTTTACCTTCCTATATTGGGTTTATTTGTTTGGTTATTTCTTTCTCTCCCTGGTTGCACATAAATACTTACTCTGGACTAGTTTTTTTATCCAGTTAATTCTCGGTATGATCATCTCATTTTATATTCCCATTCAATATTATTTACCGTTCATTCCATGTTACCTTCCTATATTGTTTTTATTTATTTTTGTTGGTTATTTCTTTTTCTCTCCTCTGTGTCTTATAAATCCTTTCTCTGGTCTAGTTTCCGTATTTAGTTCATTCATGTTTACCCGCTAGAGTTCTTTGTTTTTCCTTTAACCAATCACCACCTTAGGCCTATGCAGATATCTCCCTACCCCCCACTTCCTTTATCCCTATTAGCGGTTTTTCATAGCCTTTGTTCCAATGCCTTTCCCGTTGTAACCTTTGAGCTGGTGAGGTGTTCATTACAAGTGCGGTTTCTTTTTTCGTATATTGCGGTGGAGCAAGTTATAGAGTCGTTCTGTTTTATCTTATAGGCAAGTCATTCACGTGTTTTATTGCTATTCTGAATCCATCATTCGTAAAACTAAGAAGAAACGCCGTTGTGGTTATACCTTTGCTGCCTATAAAGGTACTTTTTTAAATATTAAACTTAGCCGGTGAATATATAATAGCTGACGTCTCCGACGGCTCGACAGATTCCAAAAACTCGCGAGCGATCGCCATGAAGGTTGCGGGTGTGCCCACCAGCGCCGACTATCGGCCAGATACCGCATATACATGTAAACAGCCTCAGTTCTTCTCTGTCGGTTTCATCGACAAGTCGATTCCACTCGCTTTATGACCTCGAGTTTTCTACTGAATTGGTGAAGTACTTGGTTTTGGTTTTATTGCTTTCGCCGTGTTGGATTATTCAATACTATCCTCAAAAGAAATGCTTTTGAAAGGAGAGTAAAAGTGTTTTGCCCTTGCTTTTTTATCTCTGGTTTTTTCCATAGAGTAAAGATGGCCGACCCTTCCCTCAGTGTCCGGAAGTGTGTTTTAGGCTTTTAGTAATTATTTTATCACGTTATAAATTATTGTTGATAATTATAGATTTTCCTCTATATATTTTATATCTCACCCGCCTTTATTAGGCCTCTTCGATTAGCTTTCCATTTATACTAAACATCAAGATAAATTTTATGTTTTGTTTATATGCGGCCTTTACCTATTCCTCCCCTAGTCCGAGATGTAGGCGGTCCTAACTTGGACACCGAAGTTAAACAACGTTGAGCCCATTCAACTTTTATTTTCGTTAAGTTTAAATCATTTGCTCTGTAAGAGTTATGAAATGAATATTTTTTAGAAAATATTTTAAGATAGATATTCTTTGAATAGTCTTCGTGCTGTTTTTTCAAAGATGAACTAACGTTTGGGTTATTTATGCTACGCAGTTTGCGCTCTATTGTTACGATAGAGAAAGAGAGAATCACGGTTTCACTTTGCAGAAAGAGTAAATCGATTTTGACGTTTTGTTCATTCTTCTTTCAAACTGAAGTGTTTTAAATACTAATTTAAAGGAACTTTTCAATTTCTTAGTCCTTTCAGTTTTTTCCTTTGGTCAAATAACCTGTTTATTGACGAAGGGTGAGTGGGCAATTCTCTTGTGTGTGACAAGAGAGAGAGAGAAAGAGAGAACGATCCGATCTTTATTCTCGTCCCAAGTCTCTGTACAAGGAGTTTGGGAGCGAGTAACGTTGTTCTCGATTCAGTTTTTTACTCTCGTCCCAAGTCTCTGTACGAGGAGAAAGGAGAAAACGTTTTTAGTTTTTATTCTCGTCCCAAGGCACTGTACGGTGAGAGATTGAAAACGTAGTCTTTAGTGAACGAGAGTTTAGTCTCCTCCCCAGTCACTGATCCTTTTTAACTTTATATATTTCCGTTTTATTCGATATATATGTATATGTTTTTTTGATTTTTGCATGTGTGTTTCATTTTGTACTAATGTGCTTACATTATACGACTCATTTCGCAATTATAACCTTTTGATGTAAGGGAGAATTGCGTGCTTCAGGTAGATATCAGTTTTATTCATGCCTAATGTGAAATTATTGAAAAATACGATATCAGTGAAGTGAGTGCTAGAAAACATGTGCTGTGTTGCGGAAGGTTCGTTTGTTCGTGCTTGTCACTTGCCTAGTCCGTGACCTCTTTCAGGCTCCCATGCACCAGGGAGAAGGAATGTCGTAGGACCTAAGGGAGTGAGGAGTGTAAACCAACGAATAGACGTTCCCTCAAAGGTATCAGACGTTGCTCGGCAAGCACGTCCTTGCCATAAGACAGGAGAGACGAAGTTTCTCCTCGTCATCCGAAGACTTCGCAAAAGAAACCTTGGCGCAAGGTTTCTAGACCCTTTAAGCGAAAGTCAGTCCCTTCAGGACAGGTCCAGCGTCGTGGCTGTAGCCATGGGGACAGCTCTGACCCTTTGGAGTCGTCGGAAGACGGTTCGCCTATTAAACGCAAGCGTAACACGGGGTCCGAGGGTCGCGGTAAAGGCAATGTTTTGCCAACACAGACGTTACCGTTGTCTCGGCCCATTCCGACTCCCGTTGATCCTAAATGGGTTGTCCTGCAGGGCATGCAGACTAAGCTTGCCTCCCTTATGGAGAAGTATGACGTTGAGCAGGTTCACGAGGAACCTTCGCTTTCGAGTCGCCGTTACGCTAAACGAGACTCTGGCCGTCAACCGCCCAAACGAGCATTTACTCGTCCTTTTGACGTTATGAAACGTGATGTCGGTAGTTTGTCACGTCAGTCACGTGACTTGGATCCTCACTCGCTGCAGTCCCGTGTTGACTTTCAGCCGCTGCCGCAGCCTCGTGTTGACGTTCAGCCGCTGCCGCAGTCTCGTGTTGACGTTCAGGACGTTCGCCAACCAGCTCAGTTGCCTTGTTTTGACGTTGAGCGTCAAGCACCGCAGTCAAGGGTTGTTTTGACTGCTCAGTCTAGGCAGTCAAGGCAGTCTCGACTTGACGTCGAGCGTCCATCAACTCCTGTTGTTGTTGCTGGTCAGTCCTTTCAGCAGCGACATGACGTCGCTTCCTTGACTGCTACTGCTGCTCCTTTGCGTGTGGACTTTGCCTGTCAAGCATTGCCACCGCGGCAGGTCTCTCCTTTTCATGAGACTCGGCAATTGTCGGACGAGGTTCCTTCAGATGAGGAAGTTGCTGATCCCCCTCCTACTGATATTCCCTTGGGGACTTTGTCAGACGGAGAGGAGCCTAAAGCTGCTCAGCCCTCTATGGACTTTAAAAAAATCATGCTGATTTTTAAGGATCTTTGTCCGGACCATTTTGTAACTGCTGCTCCTCGTTCGCCTTCGTCAGAGTTTACACTAGGCCTAGCTACTTCGAAGCCGTTGTTTTCTAAGCTAGTGCTCTCTCGCTCTTCTAAGAGAGCTTTACGTTTGCTAGGCGACTGGTTGATCACCAGGAGGAGTTTGAGGGAGACAGCCTTTGCTTTCCCTCCTTTTAAACTGGCTTATAGAGCGAGCGTCTGGTATGACACGGGAGAAGTTCTCGGCTTGGGAGTTCCTGCCTCTGCCCAGGGAGACTTCTCAAGCCTCATAGACTCTCCCCGGCGCCTGGCCATGAGACGCTCCAAGATTTTATGGTCGGCTTCAGAGCTAGACCATCTCCTGTTAGGAGTTTTTCGAGCGTTTGAAGTTTTGCTGTACAATTATGTCATGCATGAACAAGGCTATCAGGGATGGCTCCAATGATCTGACAGCCACGTTCTCTGCAGGAACAAGACTATCAGGGATGGCTCCAATGATCTGGCAGCCACGTTCACTGCAGGAGTACTTAAGATGTAAGTGCGCTCAATGTGTTCATTGTCAAGACAAACTTCATGATGAAGACTACCAAATCTGTCTTGGCGGCATTAAGGGAAGGCGACTGGATGGTCTCTCTCGACCTTCAGGATGCATACTTCCACATCCCGATTCATCCAAACTTTCAACTACATCTGAGGTTTGTGGACGGGAAAGTAATGTACCAATGTCGAGCACTGTACTCCGACCTCATTCCTGCTCCTCTTGTTTTTACAAGGCCCTTGCAAAATGTAGCAAGCTTTCTACATTTTTTGAGGATTCAGAGCCTCCCTTTATTTTGACGACTGGCTAATCAGGGCGTCGTCATTATATCGCTGTCTGGAGAGCCTCTAATGGACATTAGACCTAACCAAGGAGCTAGGTCTCATAGTGAACGTAGAGAAGTCGTAACTTACAGTACCCCATCCCAGACTATTCTTTATTTGGGAATGGAGATACAGTGTCTGATTTTTCGGGCCTTTTCGTCTCCCGCAAGAATGGAACAAGCTCTGTTAAAAGTCCTTCACTTGCAAGAGAAAAACAGTTGCTCTGTAAGAGTTTGAACTAGCCTCGTGGGAACTCTTTCATTGCTGGAGTAGTTTATCTCTCTGGGGAGACTCAACCTATGCCCTTTCCAATTTCACCTAAACCATTGGAACAAGGAGAAGGGCTTAGAGAGTATCTCTTTCCCAATCTCCAACTCAGTCTAGACATGTCTGACTTGGTGGGACAGCAACATCAGACTTCGAGAAGGTCTTTCTCTTGCGATCAAGAACCCAAACCATGTGTTGTTTTCAGATGCATCGGATTTGGGTTAGGGAGCTCCACTGGACAGTCTGGAATACTCGGGTCTCTGATCCACGGATCAGAAGGAACTCCATTTAAGGCATGTAACATCTCTCCTTTGGCGAGATTTGTGCAAGGAAAATGAATGTCTTGGCGGACGGCCTCAGCAGAAGAGGACAAGTCATCTCCATGGAGTGGACGTTGCATAAGACTGTGTGCGAGAAGCTATGGATGACATGGGGTCAACCCACCATAGATCTTTTTGCGACTCTCTCTGACAAAGAGGCTCTCGACTTGCTGCTTTCCAGTTCCAGATCCAGAGGCAGCCCACATAGACGCTTTCCTGCTGGACTGGTCTCACCTGGACGTTTATGCCTTTCCACCTTTCAAGATCCGAGACAAGGTGCTGCAGAAGTTCACCTCTCACGAAGGGACCAGGTTGACATTGGTTGCTCCACTCTGGCCCGCGAGAGAGTGGTTCACAGAGGTACTTCAATGACTGGTAGACGTTCCAAGGAGTCTACCTTTAAGGATGGATCTCTTACGGCAGCCCCACGTAAGGGATCTTTATCAAAGCCTCCCCGCGCTTCGTCTGACTGCCTTCAGACTATCGAAAGACTCTCAAGAGCTCGAGGTTTTTCGAAGGAGGCAGCCAGAGCGATTGCGAGAGCTAGGAGAGCTTCTACCATCAAGGTATACCAGTCGAAGTGGGAAGTCTTTAGAGACTGGTGCAAGTCATCATCCATTTCCTCTTCCAGTACCTCTGTAGCCCAAATTGCAGACTTTCTCCTACATCTGAGAAATGTTCGCTCCCTCTCAGCGCCCACTATTAAGGGCTACAGGAGCATGTTGGCTTCTGTGTTCAGACATAGAGGCTTAGATCTGTCCAATAATAAAGATCTCCAAGATCTCCTTAAGTCCTTCGAGACCTCTAAGGAGCGTCGTATGGCAACTCCTGGATGGAACTTAGACGTGGTCCTAAGGTTCCTAATGTCCGACAGGTTTGAGCCATTACATTCAGCCTCCCTGAAGGATCTCGCCCTCAAGACGCTTTTCTTAGTGTGCTTGGCTTCGGCTAAAAGGGTCAGTGAGATCCATGCCTTCAGTAGGAACATCGGCTTTTCTACAGATAAAGCCACATGTTCGCTTCAGCTTGGTTTCTTGGCCAAAAATGAACTGCCTTCTCGTCCTTGGCCTAAGTCGTTTGATATACCTTGCCTGTCAGAGATCGTAGGCAACGAGCTTGAAAGAGTACTGTGTCCAGTCAGAGCTCTTAAGTTTTATTTAGCTCGTCCAGACTCTTTATGAGGACTGCTACACACTGGGTCCATTCGTTGCAGCGAGTGCAGTAGTGGGTGAGGGTTCTACCACTACATTCCCTTAATTCCAATATCCTTTTAATCTTCTCTTGAAATGTTTTTAATCTTGTTTTGGGTTGTACGGAAGGCTAAGAAGCCTTTCGCATCCTTTTTGATTTGGCGGGTGGGCAAATGTCATTTCTTGAGAGCGCCCAGATTAAGGGTTTTGATGAGGTCCTGTTGTATGGGTTGTCGCCCTGGATACAACAGCTCCTGGGAGTCTTTCAGCATCCTGAGAGGATGGCTGGGCTTCGTGAGGAAAGCGGACTTACAAGGCAGAGTAATCGTCAGAGTCAGCTTCCTTACCAGGTACCTATATTTATTTGGGTTTTGTTATGATATAACTGTCAAAAACTCTAAGCATATACGCCTATATTGTATTAATACTGGTCTCTACCTACCACCATGGGTGTGAATCAGCTATTATATATTCACCGGCTAAGTTTAATATTTAAAAATGATATTTTGATTATAAAATAAATTTTTGAATATACTTACCCGGTGAATATATAAATTATAGGCCCTCCCTTCCTCCCCGATAGAAACCCAGCGGAATGAGAAGAACTGAGGCTGTTTACATGTATATGCGGTATCTGGCCGATAGTCGGCGCTGGTGGGCACACCCGCAACCTTCATGGCGATCGCTCGCGAGTTTTTGGAATCTGTCGAGCCGTCGGAGACGTCAGCTATTATATATTCACCGGGTAAGTATATTCAAAAATTTATTTTATAATCAAAATATCATTTTTGGACAATAGTCGTCTACCCCCATGGAAGATAATATTTTGTGCCATCCACTTTTTGCATAAACATTCGGACCATGAGACCCTCATGGATGGTATCGACATATCTTCGAAAACTAGTGTCGATTGGAGAAGTTTCTGTTCCCAGGTTACCGAATACTTTGACGTTTTCTTCATAAAAGTAAGTCATTCCTCAATAGCCATTATACGTGCTTTGTGACCGGGGTACTTCTAGGCAAGGTTAGGTGGGTTTGTTAGGTTCTGTGGTCTTTCTGTACTATTTATATATTGTGTAACAGTTATATGGAAAAATTATTTAATATTCGAATGGAAATATTTATCATTTCTGCCACTAGTAATGTCATCGTGTCGTTGGTAGTTCTGTGTTCCATTCGTCACCGTTGGTAGTACTGTGAAACAAAGTAAGTCATTCCCCAATGCTTATTATATGAGTTTTGTGACCGGGGTACTTCTAGGCAAGGTTAGGTGGGTTTGTTAGGTTCTGTGGCCTTTTGATACTTTCTATTTATTGTTTAATAGTTATATGGAAAAATTATTTAGTTTACGTATGGAAATATTTAGCATTTCTATCTCTAGAAATGTCATCGTGTCGTTGGTAACACTGTGTACCATTCGTCAACGTTGGTAGTTCTGTCAACCATTGGTAACGTTGCTAATGTTATCGTCCCCTACATCTGTTGTTTAAATATTTTAACTCAGTATATATGTCAACAGTGTTAATATTTATATGGTTCATTTGTATTGTATTTCATTGTGTGATTTCGCACAGGAAATATATGATTTCCTATAGTAGATATCGTGATTTAACTGGTTTTCTCATTCATTTCATTCGTAATAACATCAACCAATTCGTCATCTTAAAAGTTAACCGAATTGGTTGATCTGTTTGTTTGCGATTGAAATGATCATCAAAATCGTTTAAATTACGTTATTTGCTATAGGAAATCATATATTTCTTGTGCGAAATCACACCATGGAATAATATACAAAATTACCGATATTTCCATACGTATTTTAAATAATTCTTTCATATAACTTTTACACAATATATAAAAAGTACAAAAAGGGCACTGAACATAACAAACCCACCTAACCTAACCTAGTAGTTCCCCGCTCACAAAACACATATAGTGACTATTGAGGAATGACTTACCTTTATGAAGAAGACGTCGAAACTTGCGGGTCACGGGAGGGTGAGACTGACGGCTTAACTCCTATGACTGGGATGTGGATGGATGAGGGGCATCGGGGTTTTGTGGGTTTAGGAGGTCCATTGGCTGTTGTTGTATCGGAGGGTAGAGGCGACTAGCAGTAACGTATGTTCTGGGTAGTAGTGAGTAAAAAAGAACCTGGAAAAATATTGCTTGAAATATTCAGTCTTCATTCCAGGTCTCTGTACCCACTCCTTCACTTCTCTCCAGAGACGTTCTATATTTTGTGTATGGATGGTTGGGTCTTGGGGGTCAACGAAATGTTCAGAATGATTTAATAGTTTTATGTTCGTAACCAATTTCCAAAAGAGAGGTGTAGGCAGACCACTTATCACTGATAATAACACTGCCAGGTTTGATATATTTCTGAATGAGGGGAATTAGAGTAGCAGCATCACGTTTAGTAGAAAGGGGAAGAACTAAAGGGATAATGAAAAATTTCCTTGATTCACGTTCAATACCCCCAAAGACCCATATGGCACTTAACGGTCTACCACGGTTGTATTTAGCTTTACAAAAATGTGATTCGTCTATATCAACTATTACTCCATCACCACCAATCGCCTCTTGATCATCGAAGAAGTATTCGGTAACCTCGAAACAGAAACTTCTCCAATCAACACTAGTTTTGGAGGATATGTCGATACCCTCCATGAGGGTCTCATGGTCCCAATGTTTATGTAAAAAGTGGTTTGCAAATAATACTATCTTCCATGGGGGTAGACGACTTTTTCCCAAAGATGTTCCTTTATAAGAAGTAACGGTATAACCACAACGACGGTTCTTTTTGGTTTTAGGTATGTTTGTTTCGGTATTACAATAAAACACGTGAATGTCTTTCCTGTAAGATAGGAGGGAACGGCACTTGGGGCACTGTAAGCGTTGAGGAATTACGTTGTGTGCTTTCAGGAAATTATCAACATTAGTTGAAGAATCCTTACTAGGACAAAGGTTTCAAGGGAAAAGGATTTGGTGGAAGGGAAATGAACAGACCACTTAAAGAGATAAAGGAAGGGGGTAGGGAAATATCAGTTGACAACCCGCTTGTGTAAACTTTGAATACGTATCGGTTCGAGATTGGTTAACAGAAAAACAACGGAGTCTAGAGGGTAAACATGAATGAACTGTATAGGGAAACTAGTCCAGAGAAAGTATTTATGTGAAACCGGAGAGTGATAAGGAAATAACAAAAGAAATGAAAACAATATAGGAAGATAAAATGGAATATATGATAAATAATATTGAATGGGAATATAAAATGAGATGATTTTAACATGAATGAACTGTATAGGGAAACTAGTCCAGAGCAAGTATTTATGTGAAACCGGGGAGTGAAATGGAAATAACAAAAGAAATAAACCCAATACAGGACGTTAAAATGGAATGTGTGATAAATAATATTGAATGGGAATATAAAACGAGATAATTTTAGAAGGTATTGGATAATAAAACGAATAATAGGAGGGGAAAAAGCTTCTGCGCAGGGGGCGGGTTTTTGCGCAGGTCGAAAACTGGTATGCACGAACGTACGTACGTACGGGTGCTAATGTTAGCATGGAATGCTAACATTTGATCTACATTGGACGTTGGCAGCACTGGTTACTGTATTTTTAAATATTAAACTTAGCCGGTGAATATATAAATAGCTTACGTCTCCGACGGTCGACAGATTCCAAAAACTCGCGAGCGATCGCCATGAAGGTTGTCGGGTGTGCCCACCAGCGCCGACTATCGGCCAGATACCGCATATACTTCTCAACCAAACCAGTTCTTCTCTGTCGGTGGTCCTGACAACATTGGTTCCGCTCGCGCTTGACCTCAAGTTTCTACCGATTGGTGAAGTACTTGGTTTTGGTTTTATTGCTTTTGCTGTGTTGGTTTTCTTCGATAAAACTCTTGAAACCCTTTTTTGATTATTATTGATGAACTTGGCTTTCATTTGGATTTTCTTGGGATTTTCATAATGGCTGACCCTTCTCCTGTCTATCGTAAATGTGCGAAAGACTGTAATAAACGTCTTCCGAAAGCTTCCCTCGATCCTCATACTGTTTGTGCTAATTGCCGTGGTAAATCTTGTCAATTAGGGGATCGATGTGAGGAATGTGTTGTTTTATCAGAATTCGAGTGGTTGGAGTATGAGAAATATACTCGGAAACTCGAAAGAGATAGGGTGAGCAGAAGCTCTTCTAGATCTATAGATTTTTCCTCTTCCCATGCCCCTGAACCTAATCCTTCTCCTGTAGTGGTAGTTTCAGAACCCCCTATTGGCACTCATGAACCTTCAATGCGTGAAATGTTATTGGCCATTCAAGCGTTGGGTGAGAAGGTCGAAACCTTGGCATCGAACAGGAACCAGCTTATGTCCAACGTTACACTTTTAAAGGGTCAAAGTGGTAAGGTGGAAAGTGCTGCAAATGTGTTTAGTGTTGTGACGGAGGGTTCGTCTGTTCGTGCTTGTCACTTGCCTAGTCCGAGACCTCTTTCAAGCTCCCCTGCACCAGGGAGAAGGAATGTCGTAGCACTTAAGGGAGTGAGAGGTGTAAACCAACGTACAAACGTTCCCTCAAAGGTATCAGACGTTGCTCTTCAAGCACGTCCTTACCATAAGACGGGATAAACTAAGTTCTCCTCGTCTTCCGATGATTTGTCTCGTAAGAAGCCTTGGCGTAAGGTTTCAAGACCTTTGAAACGCAAGTCAGTCCCTTCAGGACAGGTCCAGCGTCCTGGCTGTAGTCATTGGGACAGCTCTGACCGTATTCAGTCATCGGATGGCTGTTCTCCTTTTAAGCGTAAACGTGACGCTGAGTCCGAGGGTCTCGTTTGGTGCGATGACGTGCATGCACAGACGTTGCCGACGTCACGGCCCGTTTCGACTCCCGTTGACCCTAAGTGGAGTGTCTTACAAGACATGCAGTTGAAACTTTCATCCTTAATGGAAGTTTATGATCATGACCAGGTTCGTAAAAATCCTTTGCTTGCGGTTCGTCAGTCCAGCAAGCGTGACTCAGGTCTCCAACCGCCTAAGCGAGATTTGTCTCGTCATTTTGACGTTAGCGCTAATGTTAGCGGTGCTGTTAAATGTGATTCTGATCGTGTTCCTCGTCAGTCACGTCAGTTACGTGACGTTGAACTTCAATTTCCGCAGTCACAGCGTGACGTTGAGCAGCAGTCACCGCAGTCCCGACGTGACGTTCGTCGGCCGACTCTGTTGTCCCGACGTGACGTCGAATGTCAGTCGCCACGGTCTGGTGTTGTTTTTCAGCCTCAAGACCTGCAGTCTGTGCAGTCCCGACGTGACGTCGGACGTCAGTCGCCACAGTCTGTTGCTGTTTTTCAAGACTTTCAGTCTTTGCAGTCTCGATGTGACGTCGTGACCTCTGCTTTTGCTGCGGCTCCTTCGCATATTGATGTAGCCTGTCAATCGTTGCCGCCTCGGCATGCTTTGTTTTCTCTGTGTTGTAAGACTTTGCCTTTGTCGGATGATATTCCTTCGGATGAGGAAGTTGTTGATCCCCTTCCTGCTGATGTTCCTTTGGGGATCCCTTCGGATGGAGAGGAGCCTAGGGTTGCCCAGCAATCCCTTGACTTTAAAAAGATTATGCTTATCTTTAAGGATCTGTTTCCCGATCATTTTGTTACTGCTGCTCCACGTTCACCTCCGTCTGAATTCACGTTAGGCTTGACTTCTTCGACTCCGTCGTTTACGAAGTTGGTGCTCTCTCACTCTTCTAAGAGAGCCTTGCGTTTGTTGGGAGACTGGTTAATAACCAGGAGAAGTTTAGGGAAGTCCTCTTTTGCCTTTCCCCCTTTCAAATTGGCTTCTCGTGCGAGCGTCTGGTATGACACGGGAGAAGTTCTCGGCTTGGGGGTGTCTGCCTCTGCTCAGGGAGACTTCTCAAACCTTGTAGACTCTCCTCGTCGTCTAGCCATGAGACGCTCGAAGGTTTGCTGGTCCTCTACAGATCTGGATCATCTCCTTAAAGGAAATTTCCATGCCTTCGAGGTTTTCAATTTTTTGGATTGGTCCCTGGGAGCCTTGAGTAGGAAGATCTCTTCAGCGGACAGGGACGTCTCTATTCAGATAATGTCTTGCATGGATAAGGCAATAAGGGATGGCTCTAATGAACTGGCGGCTACGTTCACAGCAGGAGTTCTTAAGAAGAGAGAGACTCTGTGTTCTTTTCTTTCTGCAGGGGTCACTCCTTGTCAGAAGTCAGAACTTCTTTTTGCTCCCTTATCTTCTACTTTGTTCCCTCAACAGCTTATTAGAGATATCGCGGCATCTCTTGTTCAGAAGGACACGCATGATTTAATGGCCACGTCTGCTCGTAAGGTTTTACCTTCGTCTTCTCATGTCAGCAGACCCAAGTTTGACACGCCAGCGGCGAGGTTTATCCCGCCTTTTCGTGGCAGAGCCCCCAGTAGGGGAGGCTCTCGTGCCGATAGCAAGCGAGGCAAGAAGAGAGGATCTAGATCCTCACGTGGCAGAGTCTGACTGCCCACGTCCTCAGACAGCAGTAGGTGCCAGATTGACCAACTTCTGGCAGGCCTGGGAGAAGAGGGGTGCAGACCGGGAGTCTGTTTTGTTGCTGAAGGAGGGTTACAAAATTCCTTTTGTACGAAGACCTCCTCTTGTGAAAGTTCCGATAGACCTCTCTCCCAGGTATCGAGAGGAGACAAAGAGACAGACGTTACATCTTCAGGTGTGTCTGTTGTTAGAAAAGGGGGCAGTGGTGAAAGTCTCGGACCTTCAATCCCCAGGTTTTTACAACCGTCTCTTCCTGGTTGGAGGCCAGTGCTGGATGTAAGTGCTCTCAACGTGTTTGTTGTAAAAACAAAATTCACGATGGAGACCACCAAATCCGTTTTAATGGCGGTCAGAGAGGGCGACTGGATGGTCTCTCTCGACCTGCAGGATGCGTACTTCCACATTCCGATACATCCAAATTCTCAACATTATCTGAAGTTTGTGTACAGGAAGGTGGTGTATCAATTCCGAGCACTGTGCTTCGGCCTCAGCCCTGCTCCTCTTGTTTTTACGAGGCTCATGCGGAATGTAGCGAAGTTCCTACATTTATCGGGGATCAGAGCCTCCCTGTATTTGGACGACTGGTTACTCAGAGCGTCGTCCCGTTATCGCTGTCTGCAGGACCTACAGTGGACTTTGGACCTTGCAAGAGAGTTAGCTGACTCCATCCCAGACCATTCTCTATTTGGGGATGGAGATACAGAGTCAAGTTTTTTGGGCTTTTCCGTCTGCGAACAGGATCGAGCAGGCTTTGCTCAAAGTCCGTCTCGTGCAAGAGAAAAACAGATGCTCTGTGAGAGATTGGATGAGCCTCCTGGGGACTCTTTCGTCGCTGGAGCAGTTTATCTCTCTAGGGAGACTCAACCTGCGCCCTCTCCAGTTCCACCTAGACATCCATTGGAACAAGGAGAAAGGTTTAGAGACGGTCTCGATTCCAATCTCCGATCCAGTCAAGACTTGTCTAGCTTGGTGAGACAGCAACATAAGACTTCGGGAAGGTCTTTCTCTGGCAGTCAAGAACCCAAACCATGTGTTGTTTTCAGACACATCGGATTTGGGTTGGGGGGCGACTCTGGACAATCTGGAATGCTCGGGTCTTTGGTCCGCAGACCAGAGGAGTCTTCACATAAACTGCAAAGAGCTTTTAGCAGTCCATCTAGCGTTAAGGAGTTTCGAGAGTCTGGTTCGAAACAAGGTGGTGGAGGTGAATGCAGACAATACCACGGCCTTGGCTTACATATCGAAGCAAGGAGGCACTCACTCCCACTCTCTTTTCGTCATCGCAAGGGACCTTCTCATTTGGTCAAAAGATAGAAACATCTCTCTTTTGACGAGATTCGTCCAAGGGGAGTTGAATGTCTTAGCGGACTGTCTCAGTCGAAGAGGACAGGTGATTCCTAGAGAATGGACCCTCCACAAGGATGTGTGCGAGAGACTTTGGATGACTTGGGGTCAACCCACCATCGATCTCTTTGCGACCTCTTTGACAAAAAGGCTCCCGACTTATTGCTCTCCGGTCCCAGATCCAGAGGCGGCCCACATAGACGCTTTTCTTCTGGACTGGTCTCACCTGGACGTTTATGCCTTTCCACCTTTCAAGATCCTAAACAAGGTGCTTCAGAGGTTCGCCTCTCACGAAGGGACCAGGTTGACGTTGGTTGCTCCCCTCTGGCCCGCGAGAGAGTGGTTCACAGAGGTACTTCTATGGCTAGTAGACATTCTAAGAAGTCTGCCGTTGCGGATGGATCTCTTACGGCAGCCTCACGTAAAGAGATTTCATCAAAGCCTCCCCGAGCTTCGTCTAACTGCCTTCAGACTATCAAAAGACTCTCTAGAGCTCGAGGGTTTTCGAAGGAGGCAGCTAGAGCGATCGCGAGGGCTAGAAGATCCTCTACCATCAGGATCTATGTCTAAATGGGAGGTATTTAGAGACTGGTGCAAGTCCTCCTCTATTTCCTCTTCCAGTGCCTCTGTAGCGCAGGTTGCAGATTTTCTGCTTTATCTGAGAAATGGTCGCTCCCTCTCTGCATCTACCATTAAGGGCTACAGAAGCATGTTAGCTTCTGTTTTCAGGCATAGGGATTTGGATCTTTCTAATAACAAAGATCTTCAGGACCTGCTTAAGTCTTTCGAGACTTCCAAGGAGCGTCATATTTCGACTCCTGCTTGGAACTTGGACGTGGTCCTACAGTTCCTTATGTCAGACAGGTTTGAACCGTTAAATTCAGGCTCCCTGAAGGATCTTACCCTCAAGACACTTTTCTTGGTGAGCTTGGCTTCGGCGAAAAAGGTTAGTGAGATACATGCTTTTAGCAAGAATATCGGCTTTTCCGCTAATAAAGCAGTATGTTCTCTTCAACTTGGTTTCTTGGCCAAGAATGAACTTCCGTCTCGTCCTTGGCCTAAATCATTTGAAATCCCCAGTCTTTCTGAGATTGTGGGGAATGAAGTTGAAAGAGTGCTGTGCCCCGTTAGAGCTCTTAAATTTTATTTATCCAGAACTAAACCGCTGCGAGGTTGTTCAGAGGCTTTATGGTGCTTCGTTAAAAAGCCCTCTTTGCCCATGTCGAAGAATGCGTTGTCTTATTTTATTAGACTTTTGATTAGAGGGGCACACTCTCATTTAAGTGAGAAGGATCGTAATTTGCTTAAAGTCAAGGCTCATGAAGTTAGAGCGATAGCAACTTCGGTAGCGTTTAAACAAACTAGATCCCTTAAAAGTATTATGGACGCGACCTTTTGGAGAAGCAAGTCGGTGTTCGCCTCATATTACTTGAAAGATGTCCAGACTCTTTATGAGGACTGCTACACGTTGGGACCATTCGTAGCAGCGAGTGCAGTAGTGGGTGAAGGTTCTACCACTACATTCCCTTAATCCCAATATCCTTTTAATCTACTCTTGAAATTTTTAATCTTGTTTTGGGTTGTACGGGAGACTAAGAAGTCTTTCGCAATCTTTTGATTTGGCGGGTGGTCAAAATATTGTTTCTTGAGAGCGCCCAGATTAAGGGTATTGATGAGGTCCTGTTGTAGGGGTGTTCACCCTGGTTATAGCAGCTCCTGGGAAGTCTTTCAGCATCCTAAGAGGATCGCTGGGCTTTGTGAGGATAGCGGACTAATGAGGCAGAGTAATCATCAGAGTCAGCTTCCTTATCAGGTACCTATACTTAAGTTTGTTTTTTTGAATATTTGTCTAAAACTCTTGAGCATATACGCCTTTATTGTTTTAATACTGGTCTCTACCCACCACCATGGGTGTGAATCAGCTATTTATATATTCACCGGCTAAGTTTAATATTTAAAAATGATATTTTCAATTTAAAATAAATTTTTTAATATACTTACCCGGTGAATATATATAATTAAAGGCCCTCCCTTCCTCCCCGATAGAGACCCTACGGACTGAGAAGAACTGGTTTGGTTGAGAAGTATATGCGGTATCTGGCCGATAGTCGGCGCTGGTGGGTACACCCGACAACCTTCATGGCAATCGCTCGCGAGTTTTTGGAATCTGTCGACCGTCGGAGACGTAAGCTATTTATATATTCACCGGGTAAGTATATTCAAAAATTTATTTTAAATTGAAAATATAATTTTTCATGAGATAATCTTTGCAACGGCGCCTCCAAAGTTTATCCAGATATACTGTTTTGTATTTTCCTCCGATTATTATACATTCAAGAAGGTAATGTATAGAGAAGAAAAGGTTTGTTTTACGATTATATATCGTTTCCCCACCCAAAACCCCGAGTTCCCACTTGGGGTCCCCCATTATCGTAGGATATAGATGTCTATATATTTCTGAAACTATTCATTTGCGAAGGGAACGAGTGTCATTTTTTGAAGAGAGCGTAATTTTTTCTATAAGAAAAAGTAGTTGTTTTCCTAGGTTACATTGCCCTGTAATACACTACAATAAAACCGGGGGGGAAGGGGTTATAAAAAGAGAATAGCTCGGTTTCCTCACTAAACGACTTGGAATTGACATATCAATATACACGAAACAGAATTTGTGATGCCAGCGTACATAAACAGAAGTTCTTAATGTTAGCGTACATTTGATATACTGTACAGTATATTCAAAATATACTTAATTAAAAATGGGTTGATTACTCAAAAGTGTCCATAAAATATGCAATTTACAAATAGTGACACTTTTGAGTAATCACTCAATTTTTTATTAAGTATATTTTGAATACTGTATACAGTATATCAAATGTACGCTGGCATCACAAACTTCTATTTATGTATGCTGGCATCTCGAATTCTGTTTTACGAATTCTGTTTCGTTGACTATGACTGTTGACATGTCAGTTCCAAGTCATTTAGTGAGGAAACTGAGCTATTTCCTTTTTATAACCCCTTCCCCGTTCCTCAACATATCTTGCTAATTATTGCTTTCCCAGAATTTAGATAACCACCTAGTGCAAGAAGATGAGAACTGCAGGATTGCATTATTTTGCAGTAAATGGAGAGCTTGGTGTTGTAAACAATTATCGAAAAATGAACATATAAACAAGTTCGTTTTTTATGGCTTGATAAAATAGTTTTGGTAAATATACGATACTTTAATTTCTAGCCAAATACATGAACCATATATTTTTCCTACTCGCTATCTTGCGTTTTATGCATTTCTGACTATGATTATAGGGGCAAACCACTCGTTCATGAGTTTTTGGACCACCTTATAAAAAGAAAATTGTGGAGAACCGAGGTTTTTGGGTGGGGGAAATGTCATTAACGAGTGATTTGCAGCCATAATAATGGTCAGAAATGCAAAAGAAACACAAGACAATTAGTTGGAAAAATATATGGTTCATATAAGTGGCTGAAAACAGGCCAAAACATGATTATTTAACACTTGAGATTTGTAAAAGGGTACAGAACCTAACCAACCCACCTAGCCTAACTTAGTAGTGCGCAAGTCACAACCCCTAGCCTGGGTCAAGCCCCCGGACCCCCTTCCCAGGTCACAACCCCTAGCCAGGCCGGACCTCTTCCTAGGTCTCAAACATTCCCAGGTCACAACCGCTATCAGGACTCCCCCTTCCAAGGTCAAAGACTAAAAGTAAATCACAAATAAATCCTTACATTATGGTAAAGTAAATCACAAATAAATCCTTACATTATGAAAAAGTAAATCACAAACAATTCCTTACTTTATGATTGACACCAATGTCTCTCTCTCTCTCTCTCTCTCTCTCTCTCTCTCTCTCTCTCTCTCTCTCTCTCTCTCTCTCTCTCTCTCTCTCTCTCTCTCTTTTTTCAATCTTTACAGAAACTTTGCAGTAGAAATGTGTTGATCTTAAAAAGTTAAGTCAGAATCGGACCTTTCAGGCCATATTTCGCAGTTATTTTTTAATTGTTCCGTAACTGAAATACAAACCACGCTATTTAATATGGGTAATTACTTTAGGCGTAGCTGAAATGACGAGCCATTAGAATTTTAACGAGGGTTTACTACCCCACCGCTAGTTAGCGGGGGGTAGGGAGAGGTAGCTTGCTACCCCCCCCCCCCCCTTCACACCCACCTGTGCTGAGTCCACTTTGCTCTCGGCTCGGGTGCTAGACGGACGTGTCCGCTGTCACCCTCGCCTACACTGACAGCCATTAATCTTTGTTTGCTTTTTCTTTTTGATAGAGTGTTTGGAAGTTGTCCTCTGCGATGCGGAAGTGTCCCGGTTTACCTGACCGCCCTTGTGGAACTTATATGTCGGCGGTTGACACAGACCCTTTCTGTAGGGGCCAACGGTGTGATAGAGATAATGTATGTGGTGAGTGCAGGGAGTGGTCTACCTCCCAGTGGGAAACTTTTTTCCGGCGCTGGAAAAAGAAGTCCAGGCGGGATATTTCTCCTTCAAGGGCTTCCTTGAAGAGAGAAAATCCCAAGGACTCTTCCTCCGTAGCGCAAACCTCCTCCGAAGCTCCCGCTCGATCTGTTTCTTCCGAGAGGCCGTCGAGTGGTAGCGTAGGCCGCATTTCTGTTGACCGATCTCGGGGTTTGGGAGAGGAAGTTGCCTCCCATAGTGAGGCAGCTCCTCCTCCTCCCCCAGGGGAGGTTTTAAATATATCATCTAATGTAAATGTTTCTAATAATGATCTGTTACAGCTTGGGGCTTCAGGGCTCGCCCTCCAAGGAAGCCCTGTTTAACCCTGGATAGGTACGATGGGTCGTTTGCGACCCCGAGCGTCAAAAAAAAAACAGGTTTTTTTCACGTGACTCACCCCCGTGACTGAATTTGTGGGTGATCGACCTGCAGGAGGTGTCTCCCCTACACGCTCTAGTAGTGTCCAGATGTGCATTGCTGTAGCTTACTCCTTCCCCGATTTCTGAGACGCGTCGGGGTCGAGCGCGACCGAGTTTACCCTTCTAAGGTAGTTTGCATAATTATCAAAGTTATTACGTATTATGAAATTGTCGTAGAATGGTGCAACTTGTATAGGTTATCAGTTGTGGAAAGTCTTGGTGGATTGTTTGGCTACCATGTGCATGATTTTTTTTTTAGTTAAAATGTCGTTCATCACCACGAGGACCATTTTACCGCGAGTGCCCCTTTTTCATTTTTTTTCATTTTTTTACCAAGTCATTTTTCCGTAAGATATTGCCAAATAGTGTCGTAAAACTTTTGCTTGTTTAGTGTTGGAAAGTGTGTCTAGATGATCTGGCTACCCATGCGTGACTTTGTTTTTGTCAGATACGACGTAGTTATTGGTATATTGGGTATTTAACTGCGGTTACCAATTTCTGTTTTTTTTCAATATTTGTAAAAATTATTACGTAGTAAGGAATTGCCGTATATCATTCATTTTTTTTTCATGTTTATGTGCTAGAAAGTGTGCCTTGATGGTTGGGCTAACACGTGCATGTCTTTTTTTTTATATCTGAGATGCCGTATATTAGAATGTCGGGCCTTTTACCGCGAGTGCCCCTTTTTCATTTTCTTGCATTTTTTTGCCAAGTCATTTTTCCGTAAGATATTGCCAAATAGTTTCGTAAAACTTTTGCTTTTTTAGTGTTGGAAAGTGTGTCCAGATGATCTGGCTACCCATGCGTGATTTTGTTTTTGTCAGATACGACGTAGTTATTGGTATATTGGGTATTTAACTGCGGTTGCCAATTTGTTTTTTTTTCAATATTTGTAAAAATTTACTACGTAGTAAGGAATTGCCGTATATTATTGATTTTTTTTTCATGTTTATGTGTTAGAAAGTGTGCCTTGATGGTTGGGCTAACACGTGCATGTCTTTTTTTTTTTATCTGAGATGCCGTATATTAGAATGTTGGGCGTTTTTCCGCGAGTGCCCCTTTTTATTTGTTTTGCATTTTTTTGCTTAGTCATGTTACCGTAAGGAATTGGCAAGTAGTGTCGCAAAACTTATATTTTTATAGTGTTGGAAAGTGTTTCTAGATGATCTGGCTACCCATGCCTATTTTTTTTTTAGCCAGATATGGCGTATATATAAGTATGTGTTCGATTTTCCGGTGATTGCCATTTTTTCGTTTTTTCCCATTTCTTTCAAAATTACTACGTACTAAGGAACTATCACAGAGTAATGATTCATTTATATGTTTATTTGTCGGAAAATGTGCCTTGATGGTTTGCCTAGCACGTGGCTGAAATTTTTTTTTCTGAAATGCCGTATATTAGAATGGCCATTTTTCCACGAGTGCCCCTTTTTATTTGTTTTGTATTTTTTTGCTTAGTCATGTTACCGTAAGGAATTGGCAAGTAGTGTCGCAAAACTTATAATTTTATAGTGTTGGAAAGTGTTTCTAGATGATCTGGCTACCCATGCCTATCTTTTTTTTTAGCCAGTTATGGCGTATATATAGGTATGTGTTCGATTTTCCTGTGATTGCCATTTTTTCGTTTTTTCCCATTTCTTTCAAAATTACTACGTACTAAGGAACTATCACAGAGTAATGATTCATTTAGATGTTTATTTGTCGGAAAATGTGCCTTGATGGTTTGCCTATCACGTGGCTGAATTTTTTTTTTTCTGAAATGCCGTATATTAGAATGTTAGCCATTTTTCCTCGAGTGCCCCTTTTTATTTGTTTTGCATTTTTTTGCTTAGTCATGTTACCGTAAGGAATTGGCAAGTAGTGTCGCAAAACTTATATTTTTATAGTGTTGGAAAGTGTTTCTAGATGATCTGGCTACCCATGCCTATCTTTTTTTTAGCCAGATATGGCGTATATATAGGTATGTGTTCGATTTTCCGGTGATTGCCATTTTTTCGTTTTTTCCTAATTCTTTCAAAATTACTACGTACTAAGGAACTATCACAGAGTAATGATTCCTCTAGATGTTTATTTGTCGGAAAATTTTGTTTACTTCTTTTTTGATTGAATATCATCAAATTTTTTTAGCTAAAATATTATTGTTTTACATTTTTTTTTTCGATTTTATTTCCCTTCAAAAAATTTTTTTTGGGTCAGAATTTTAATTTTATAGTCGTAAAATAATTGACAATTATCCAGCAACCCACCATACAGTTTTTATGCATATCCAATAATAATTAGATTAGTAAATAACACCTTGAAATTGACATACCCTTCCTACATTTCAAGTGGCAGATTAGGGAGTCTGAGTCAGTGTGGTTGGCGGCCATTTTGTGGACATATCCGAAGCGTAAGCTGCCCTATCTATATATATTCTTGTTCCCTATAGAATTTGTGATATTTTGGTATATTTTTACCTGCAGAAATATCATATTATATATTAAATATATGTATTTTTTTACGAAATTTCTAAGTACTCAAAAAATTACCTCTAGATATGGCCCCTGATATAAATGTAATTTACAAAATAATGAAGATTTTTTTACATATTTCTATTTTAGGATAACATATGTTTATTCCCTAAAAAAATTAGCCACTTCCTATTTCATTTGGGTACCCAAAAAAATTCATGAAATTTGGACAAATTTTTTTGGCCAAAAAAAGTTACCCTTTTTTTCTCATTTCAGATCTTCACCTCCATGGGTCTGACTTCATCCAAAATACATCAAGATGTGTCCTAAACATTCAAGAATCAATTCCTAAAAGGATTTGTGTATATATGTATAAACTTTTTTTTTATGAATTTTTATGTCAGGTCTTTTTTTTTCTACTTAATTTTTTAAAATATTTATAATAAATAGTTTTTCTGCAGATGAGTAGTATTTATCTTTACAGTTGTTTTAAGCATTCATTGAAGTTTTTTTTGGCAAAAGAAAAAAGGAGGTTACTGCAAAAACTGATTTTTCAAGAATTTTTTTTGGCGTCGGGGTCGTTCGCGTCCGAGTATACCCTTAAAGGGGTGTCCGAGGAGCGTACCTATCCAGGGTTAACATAATCAGGTTAGGAGCAGCTGTCAAACAGTCGCCGACTTTAGCAGAGGTTGATCCTCTGTCTATCGTCGACTTTTTTGTGGCAGAGGCTTCTGATGAGTTGTTTCAAACCTCTGCTCCTGAAGTTGCTGATATAGCTGAAGTCCAACGGTCTCTCCTGCAGGTGATTCTTCCCCTCGGGGGAGTTCACTGACAGAGAATCCTCTTCGGAGGACTGCTGACGGTCAGCCTGCTGCCCCGGGAGGGCGTATAAGGCGTAAAGCTCGCCTTCCCCTTTGCCGTAGAGGCCTTCCTTCACCTCACAAGGGTGTTAGGAGGCGCCTCTTCGGTTCGTCATCGCCTCAGTCCGCCACAGAGGAACCTCGCCGTCGTTCACCGACCGTTCCAGCTGCATCCCTGGACCTCTCCGCAGATCGTTCGCGATCTCCTTCACCTGCCAGACCTGCTGACCTGCCATCGCCGTTCCTGGCCGCTGATGCGCTGTGGGCGCCCACACATCCTGTTATCAAACGGGCAACGGTCCTTTCGGGGCAAAAGGGACTTTCTCACATTGTGTTAAAGTCCCTTAAGCGCCAGGTATCCCCTGCGCGCCAGTGTGCAATTGCGTGCAAGCGCTCTCTAGCTGCTGTTCCGGAGACAACGCACCAGTGATCACCAGTTCCAGAGACAGCGCGCCAGCGCTCACCTGCGCGCCAACGATCTCCTGTGCGCCAGCGCTCACCTGCTCGCCAGTGCGCCACTGCGCGCCAGCGCTCACCTGCTCGCCAGTGCGCCACTGCGCGCCAGCGCTCTCCTAAGCGCCAGCACTCGCCTGCGCGCCAACGATCTCCTGTGCGCCCACGATCTTAGGATCTGGGCGCAGGAGGGAAAATACCTTCTTCCCCTGCTCGCCAGCGCTCTCCAACGCGCCTTCGGACCCAGCCTGCTCGCCTTACTTCACCTACGCGCCATCGCGCGCAGTCACCAACGCGCGCCCTGCGCGTTTTCCAGTTGCTGATGTGCGCCCTCTTGGGGCTTCAGGGCTCGCCCTCCAAGGAAGCCCTGTTTGACGTGATCAGGTTGGGAGCAGCTGTCAAACAGTCACCGACAGTAGCAGAGGTTGACCCTCTGTCTAACGTCGAGGCTGTTGTGGCAGAGGCTTCCAATGAGAGTGTTCAAACCTCTGTTCCTGTTGTAGCTGAAGGCTTAGCTCCCCCCTCCGAACATTTTTCGAGGGAGGAACTATGTCCAACGGTCTCTCCTGCAGGTGATTGTCCCCCTCGGGGGAGTTCACTGACAGAGACTCCTCTTCGGAGGACTGCCGATGGTCTGCCTGCTGCTCCCAGAGGACGTATAAGACGTAAGGCTCACCTTCTTCTTCGTCGCCGCGGTCTACCTTCTCCTCTTGAAGAGGAAGAGAGGAGTGGACGACGTGGTAACTTCTCCTAGGGCGAAACTGGCTCCTTGGAAGGCTCACTCCCCCCCCCCCCCAGACTTTCTCTCCCTCCCCTGTGGACAAGGATTTCTCGTCCTCAGGGGATTCACGTGAGGTGAGGCGTTCTCCCATCGCACCAATGGGAGAAACTCCACCTCGCGCTGGGAAGTCTTCCTGGGTGGAGGTGGAGAAGAGCCCCCCACCATCTTTGTTGGAATCCTGTATCCCTCCCAGGAGGGAGTCGAAGGACTCCAAGACAATTCCGAAATCTTCTTTGAGGATCAGACCAGAGCCAGCTAAGCCCGCAGAGAACGTCCACGAGTCCCCCCAAGAAGAGCCTTTGGGGACTGGAGACCTTGCTGCTAGTCCATCAGGAGGAGATCCGCAAGAGTCTTTGGTACCCAGAAGCCCCCTAAAGCCAGCGCGGCTTTGCCTTGGTCCCAGGGGGTTAAGAGTGCCAGAGATAAGGTCGAGAGCCAGCTCTCCGAGCTTGCCTCCTCCAGCCGTTCCAGTGCCGGAAACAAACTCCTCCCAC
Source organism: Palaemon carinicauda (assembly GCF_036898095.1). Lineage (NCBI taxonomy): Eukaryota > Metazoa > Arthropoda > Malacostraca > Decapoda > Palaemonidae > Palaemon > Palaemon carinicauda. The sequence goes on along the minus strand of NC_090725.1, from coordinate 162,182,173 downwards.
CTCCTAGTGTCCACCAGAGAAGGTACTTCGAGGTCATGGAGGAGTCCTGTTTAGCTCTTCCCCTCCATCACTCGGTGGAAGAGCTCTCCTGAAGAGTCCCTCTTGAGAGACACTCTAACCAGCCAGTGTTGTTTTCGGCCTCAGAGATCCTCAGCCAGGAGAAGGTAGCGAAGTGTGCCATGCAGGCAACTTCGTGGCTGGATATCTGGCTAGGATCTCTTGGCATCCTGATACGATCCGAGGATTTGTCTAAGGAGAGTACCAGGAAGGCCTTGGAGACCTTCCTTCTTTCAGGCACTCGTACCATCGAGTTTCTAGCCCACCAAGTCTCGAACTTGTGGGCTAATTCTATCCTGAAACGCCGAGATGCGGTGTCCGAAAGATTTAACTCGAAGGTCCCCAGCACCGAGGTCAGTACGCTCAGACATTCCTCCCTTTTGGGGAGTAGTCTGTTTGAGCCGAAAGATGTAGAGCAAGCGGCTGAGAGGTGGAGGAAGTCCAACCAGGACTCCCTCCTCCAAAGGGCTTTAACATCAAAGCCCTATAAACATCCAGCACCTCAACAACCTCGTCCTACAAAATGAAACCGGCAGTAGCAGCAAAGGCAACGGTGTCCAAGCAGCCCTTTCCTGTCAAAGACAAGAAAGGCAAAAAGTTCTCCAGGGGAGGGAAAAATCCTAGGGGCAGTGGCCGAGGCCACAAACACTAGGGTTGGCAATCCCCCTGCATGTCCACCAGTGGGGGGGATGCCTTCAAAGTTGCGCAGACAGGTGGCAGCAACTCCTGGACGATCTCCGTGATCAGTCAAGGATATCCCGTCCCGTTCATAACATCTCTACCTCCCCTGACAGCGAATTCAGTGACGTTGAGCCATGGGATCGGCAAGGGGGCAAGCCCTTCGGGCAGAAGTCAAGACCATGTTGAAGAAGGGCGCTCTCCAAGAGGTCGTCGACGGGTCCCCAGACTTCTTCAGTTGACACTTTCTTGTAAAGAAGGCGTCTGGAGGCTGGAGACCAGTCATCGACCTCTCTGCTCTGAACAGGTTTGTCAAGCAGACCCCGTTCAGCATGGAGACGGCAGACACGGTCAGACTCGCAGTGAGACCGCGAGACTTCATGTGTACACTGGATCTGAAGGACGCGTACTTCCAGATCCCAATCCATCCGTCTTCAAGGAAGTACTTAAGATTCAGCCTAGACAACAAGATCTACCAGTTCAAGGTGCTGTGTTTCGGTCTCTCCACAGCAACTCAGGTTTTTCACCAGAGTGTTCACCCTGATATCATCGTGGGCACACAGGATCGGCATCCGTCTCCTCCGTCATCTGGACGACTGGCTGATCCTAGCAGGCTCGGAGTCAACCCTTCTTCAACACCGAGACAAACTTCTGGGAATTTGCCAAGATCTAGGGATCATGGTAAATCTCGAGAAGTCTTCTCTGCTTCCTACCCAAAGACTGGTATATCTAGGCATGATATTGGACACCTTTCTCCACAAAGCCTTCCCATCAGACGACAGGATAGCAAGGCTGAGGAAGGTCGCAAGTCCTTTCCTCAGATGAGACGAACTCGCAGCCCAGTCGTGGTTACGTCTCCTCGGCCATCTCTTATCCTTGGCCCGTCTAGTTCCCAACAGTCGTCTCAGAATGAGATCTCTGCAATGGCGACTCAAGTCTCAGTGGAGTCAAGGACATGATTCCCCGAACGTCTTGATCCCTATGGGTCTCGCGGAACGGACGGACCTTCAGTGGTGGGTGGCAAACGAGAACTTACGAAAGGGAATGGATCTTCTCGTTCTCCCCCCGGATTTGATGCTGTTTTCGGATGCCTCAAAGAAAGGGTGGGGGGCCCATGTTCTGAACCATAGGACCTCAGGCCTGTGGTCAGAATCAGAAAAGTGCCTCCATATAAATCTGCTAGAAATGAAGGCTGTATTTCTGGCCCTTCAACAGTTCCAACAGCACCTGACGGGTCACTAGGTGGTGGTGATGAGCGACAACACCACAGTAGTGGCTTACATCAACAAGCAGGGAGGTACCTTTTCAGAGCAGCTATCCCATCTTGCAGTAGAGATACTGAGATGGACCGGAATCCACTCGATTCCACTATCGGCTCGCTTCATTCCAGGCAAAAGGAATGTGCTCGCTGACAGTGAGCAAAGCGTCTCAGATAGTGTGTACCGAGTGGTCTTTGGATTGTCACGTAGCCAACAGAGTCCTGACTTTGTGGGGTTCCCCGACTGTGGATCTGTTCGCGACAGCGTTGAACTTCAAACTGCCGCTGTACTGCTCCCCAGTCCCGGATCCCAAGGCTCTCTGGCAAGATGTCTTCCAACAACGGTGGGACAACATCGACGTATACGCCTTTCCCCCGTTCTGTCTGATGAGGAGGGTACTCAACAAGACCAGAATATCGGTCAATCTCTCGATGACCCTCATAGCTCCACTGTGGCATCACGCGGAATGGTTTCCGGACCTTCTGCAACTCCTTACGGAGCCTCCAAAAGAACTCCCTCCGCGACACGAGCTACTCAAACAACCACACGCCAACATCTTTCACAAAGCCGTAGCATCGCTTCGACTTCACGCCTGGAGACTATCCAGCATCTACTCGCAGAGAGAGGATTTTCGCAACAAGTTGCGGAAAGGATGTCTGGACACCTGCGAAAGTCATCCGCAGGGGTCTACCAGGCAAAGTGGCGAGTTTTCTGTGGTTCGTGTCGTGGAAGGGGTATCTCTCCACTCGATGCCACTATTCCAGCAATAGCGGAGTTCTTCGTGTTCTTGCGAGAAGGAATGCGCCGTTCAGTCTCGGCAGTGAAAGGCTATCGCTCAGCCTTAAGTCTAGCCTTCAGGCTCAAAGGAGTGGACATTTCTTCTTCGCTGGAACTTTCCCTACTCATACGTAGTTATGAACTTACCTGCCCTCATTCGGAAGTGAGACCTCCATGGAACGTGGTTCGAGTTCTCGGGTCTCTTAAGAGACCTCCCTACGAACCATTACGCCAGGCTTCAGATCACCACCTGACTTGGAAGATGGTGTTCCTACTAGCTTTGGTGTCAGCCAAGCGAGTTAGTGAACTTCATGGTCTCTCGTATGACATCGCCCATTCAAGGGGATGGAGGGAGGTAACGTTCAGCTTCGTCCCTGAGTTTATTGCTAAGACTCAGAATGCGGGAGTGCCGGACCCTCTGTTCGACTCCTTCCGGATTTCGAGTCTTCGTTCCGTAACAAATGACCCAGACCATCTCCTACTGTGCCCAGTAAGGAGTCTGAGGCTATATCTGAAAAGAACAGCTGCAGTTCGTCCCCAAGTGCAGGTATTGTTTGTTAGCACTAGGAGGTCGAAGAGGAGGGTTACCAAGAACACCATCTCAGCATGGATTCGAAAGAATCCATCTATCCCTGAATCCTGACCCTCCTCCATCACGTCGCCCTAGAGCTCATGATGTCAGGGGTGTAGCTACGTCCCTGGCCTTCAAAAAGAACTTCTCAGTGATGCAGGTTCTACAAGCAGGGATATGAAAGCGTCAAACGACCTTCACAGCCCACTACCTGCAAGACGTGACCCACAGGAGGCTCGATACGTTCTCTATCGGCCCTCTGGTGGCTGCACAACAGCTGTTTTAAACCTCAGGCTCCTTAATGGACAAGTATCAGAGGGTTGAGGGCATTGTTACCCGGTTTTAGTCTGCATGAAAGAAAAGGTACATCTGGCCCTTATTCTTTTCTTCATCCTTCCCTCTCTTGGGAAAGCAGCATCCTGGGTTCTCTGCACAGCTGACCTCAAACTACTGCAGGTAAACCATGTTTCCTTGTGTTCCTAGTATTAAGTTAATACTGTCGCGTTCCCATACCCTGACGAGGTGGTATTATGAGAGTCCTAGCCTAAAGTTTCCATCTAAAGAACTTCAGGTCAACTTCCTAGGACGAGTCACATATTCCT
>NC_090725.1:162125729-162173229 GCF_036898095.1 Palaemon carinicauda | reverse complement strand
GCTGAAGATCAGCTTGCTGGTCCACCGGCCCTCATGGCTGTCATTTATTTCTAGACCTTCTCCCGACGACGCTGCAGCTATTCCTTGGACTTTGGTCCCGGACTCTGATCGTTTGCGATCTCCATCGGTGGATGTTCTCCCTTCCAAAGGGCACATCCCAGTTCCTGATTGGCGTACCAGCTGACCTGCTGACCTACCAGCGCAACCTTGCCACAGAGAGCAACGTTTGCCAGCTCACCAGCCAACCTACGATCGCTGGCGCAACAGAGCTCACCGAACCTCAGCTGGCACCTGCGCAACTTCGGTCTCCTGCCAGCCCAACGATCTCCTGCGCGGCAGCAGTCGTCCGCATGCGCCAGCAGTGGTGCGCTCCTGCGCATTTAGGAAGACTGCACAACACCCTACACAGTGCCTTACTACGTGCCAGCGCTTCTCTCCTCCTTAGGGCCATGACATTGCGGACCTATGGTAGACCTTCACAGTCTTCACAGCCTCAGCAAGCACCTTCTAGGTCCTCTGGACCTTCGAAGGTGTCAAAGGGGCCCTTTCAGTGCAAATGACAAAAGGGGTCCAAGTCCTTCAGAGGAAAGAAGGGAGGAAAGGGAGGTGGCCAAGGTGGTCCCTCCGTGTAGGAATGGCATTCTTCATCACCTACCAACTGTGGGAGGATGCCTATAGCGCCGCTGGCAGAGGTGGCAGCTTCAGGGGGCAGATCCCTGATCGGTCGAAGTGATCGTGCTAGGGTATCGCGTCCCGTTCATTCTATCTCTCCCTCCTCTGACTCGGGATTCAGTGCATCTATGCTTCTATGAGAAGGGATCCGTAAAGGAGCTGGCTTTCAGGGACTAAATCCAGACCATGCTGCAGATGGGCGCTCTCCAAGAGATTGCGGACGGGTCCCCAGGCTTCTACCGTGGAATTTTTCTTGTGAAAAAAACGATCTCTCCCCTCAGACTCAGTTCAGAATGGAGACGGCAGACACGGTCATCCAAGCGGTTCGTCTAAGGGACTTCATGTGCACACTAAATTTGAAGGATGCGTACTTCCAGATCCCAATCCATCTGTCTTTAAGGACGTATCTGAGATTCATACCCGAGGAAAAGACATACAGTGGTACCTCTGCATACGAATATCCCGAAATACGAATTTTCCAACATACGAAGTAAAATTCGACCAAATTTCTGCCTCGACATCCGAAGTGTTGCTCCAACATACGAAGTAAACATTACACCATTGGGCGTCGAGTGCTCAGTTCTCTGTTCTTGTGTGTATCGTGTGGTTGTCCTCTGTTTGGTCTGTTATTAACAGTGCTTATTTTCTTCCTTTTCTCACATTTCCTTTTTGATTTTACCTATAATCATGGTGCCTAAGAAGCTAAGTTTCAGTACAGGAAGAAGGCAATTCTTTCATTAGAATTGAAGCAAGAAATTATAGAAAAACATGAGAGCAGTGTGCATGTGAGTGATACTGTTTGGCTAAACAATATGGCCGGAATAGGCCTATGATCTCGAGGATCATCAAGCTGAAGGCAGCCATTAAAGCAAATAACCATCGAAGGGGATCACCATTATTACAAGACATCGTAGCAATACCCTGGAAGAGATAGAATGCCTTTTGTTGATAGGGATAAAGGACAAAGAGATTGTTGGTAACGATCATTTGTGAGAAGGGCCAGCGTGATGAACAGAAAGAAAGAAAAAAGTGAAGCAAAGAAAACCAAGATAGCATTAACAAGCTCTTTTGAATAAGACTTCTCTCTTTTTCTGTTTCTCTCTAAACATAGCATTAACATGTTCTTTAAATAATATTCTCTCTCTCTCTCTCTCTCTCTCTCTCTCTCTCTCTCTCTCTCTCTCTCTCTCTCTCTCTCTCTCTCTCGTTCTTCGCTGTTATAGTGTTAGATACGTCTATTATTTTTTTTTTCCGATAGAGAGAGAGATTAAACAAAAATGTGTTTAGAGTACATATGATTTTTAACAGCGTCAACGAGTTGAAAAACAATTAAATGTAACTAAGAAAGTAATAACAGCTAATCTGAATTCCTTTATTAACTAAAACAAATATTGATACAAACACTCGTGTGCGTATGCACAAACACACACACAGGTGCAAGAATTGCTACGCAGTAAGAGGTAGAGATGGTGACTGTGATAACATACCGTAACTCGTCACTGAAAGTGATGAAAATAAAAAATAGAAAAAAAAATGTAAAAAATATGAAATATAAAAATAAAAAATAAAAATAAATAAGCTAAGTTAGATTAAAATTTCCGTAGTGTAAGTTACGGTATGTTATCGCAGTCACCATCTCTACCTCCTCGCCGATCGTGTCTCCTCATACGTGTGTGTGTGTTTGCGCATACGCACACGAGTGTGTTTGTATCAATATTTGTTTTAGTTAATAAAGGAATTCAGATTCGCTGATATTGTTTTTTTAGTTGCATTTAACTGTCTTTCAACTCGTTAACGCTGTTAAAAATCATATGTACACAACACATTTTCGTTTAATCTCTCTCTCTCTCTCTCTCTCTCTCTCTCTCTCTCTCTCTCTCTCTCTCTCTCTCTCTCTCTCTCTCTCTCTCTCTCTCTCTCTCTCTCTCTCTCAGAAAAAATTAATAGATGTCTCTAACTAACAGTGAAGAAGAACAAGAGAAAGAGAGAGAGAGAGAGAGAGAGAGTATTTATTTAAAGAACATGTTAACACCATGTCTACCTTCTTGCCGATCGTCCGTCTCCTCCTGGCGTAGCAAATCCTACACCTGCGTTGGCCTGTCTCTAAGGTAAAGTGGCAATAAAACACTTTTTTTTATTTATTACAGTGAACCCTCGCTACTTTGCGGTTCGACAATCGCGGATTCACCACTTCGCGGGTTTTTTTCATAACCCATATATATATACATATCGCGGATTTTCCGGAAAATTCGAAAATACCGCGAAATCTGAAGACAACCAAATACGATATTTTGTTACCTGTAATTCCATTAATACTGTAATTAGTAATATCTGCTCTTACTGATTGTTCATTGCATTACATATGATATATAATTCAGCACAGAAAGAAATAAAACACGAAAAGAGAATGTGATCATACGATAATACAGTACTGTATACAGTACGTAGTAAAATTAAATCGAACATGAAACGCAAATCAGATGCAGTCATACCATATTAGAATGGTGTAAGGCTGCTGTTGACTACTACTGTACGTACAGTACTACAAATGTAATGGATGTGCTTCTTTTCCATGAATCTTTTGTATGTATACGTACGTAGTACAGTACTGCATCCAATAATATTCTTTGTTGCAAAAATCACATTTTGAATAAGCGTACGAGAGAGAGAGAGAGAGAGAGACACACACACACATCCTATAAAAGAATAAAACACTGTAGCATACGTAAAGCTATTAAATATTGTTATTATTATTGTTGTTGTTGTTGATAAAATTATGATTGTTATTATTATTATCATTATTATTATTATTATTACAGTACTGTACTGTATTATTATCATTATTTATTATTATTATTATTAATCTACGTACGTTCGGTATGCGCGGGGCATCTTCTATGAGTTGGTAACCTACGCATCATATACTGTAAGACGTGTTGTGATTGGTTCAAGCGCTGATAGATGACGAATCAGAACTCAAGTTTTGTTATCTAGCCTGTGATTGGTGTTTTGCCATCATCTCCAACCCGCAGCATCTAGGTTCTCGCGGGCACGGATCGTCCACTCTCTGTTCCCGCGTATCGCTGAGTAGACGTTCTTAAGTTTGTGAATCTGTGCTGTGTGCGACTTTTTTAAGTTGAACTTTTTGTCAAATCCTACTGTAATGGCTCCCAAGCGTTCTGCTTCTCTTAAGGCTGGTAGTGAGCCTAAACGCCACCGAAGGATGATGACGATAGCTGAGAAGGTTACGCTTCTCGATATGTTAAAAGATGGTAGAAGTTACGCGGCCGCTGGCCGCCATTTTGGCATCAACGAATCTACTGTTCGCTATATCAAGAAGGACGAGGCGAACATTAGAAAGACGGCTGCAATCACCTCTAGCAGATCAGCGAAGCGAGTCGTTACAACGCGTAATAAAACGATCGTACGCATGGAAGGTGCTTTAGCTGTGTGGATTGCCGACTGCCGGAAGAAGAACATTGCCTTGGATACGAACACCATCCAAACAAAAGCTTTGAGCTTATATGAGAATTTTGCTGCAAAGGAACCTAAAGACGACGACGGCAACCATGCTGAAGATGATGATGATGCAGATGATCCTCAACCAGGGACATCCACTGATTCCCAGCCTCAGAAACGTTTTTCCGCCAGCAAAGGATGGTTCGCGAAGTTTCAGAAACGCTTCGCCCTGAAAAGCGTTTCCCTGCATGGGGAGGCTGCTTCCGCTGACACTGCTGCTGCTGAAACTTACGTGAACCAGACGTTCAAGAATATTATCGCCGAAGGTGGATACAAGCCGGAACAAGTCTTTAATATGGATGAGACCGGCTTGTTTTGGAAGAGAATGCCGTCGCGAACTTTCCTGTTCAAAGAGGAAGCCAAAGCCTCTGGCTTTAAAGCATTCAAGGATCGCGTTACCCTCGTGATGTGTGGCAATGCTGCTGGATTTTTGCTAAAGCCGGGGCTTATTTATAAGTCGAAAAATCCTCGCGCTTTGAAAAATAAAAACAAGAATCTCCTTCCCGTGTACTGGATGCATAATCAAAAAGCATGGATTACGAAGATGCTGACCTCCAACTGGTTCCATCAGTGTTTTATCCCGCAAGTCAGCAAATATCTCGTAGAGAAGGGCTTGCCATTCAAGATCCTTCTCCTTATGGATAACGCTGGTGGACACGCAACTGACCTGTCGCATGAGGGCATTCAGGTTGAGTTCCTGCCACCCAACACCACGTCATTAATTCAACCGATGGACCAGGGGGTTATCAGGGCGTTCAAGGCCCTCTACACGAAGAACACCTTGGCGGACCTCGTTGCGTGTGTGGATGCTGCCCAAGATGATGAGGATGAAGATTTTAACTTGAAGGCGTACTGGCGGCAGTACACCATAGCCACGTGCCTGCAGAATATTCAGAAGGCACTTCAAGAGATGAAACCTGCAACCGTGAATGCGAGCTGGAAGAAGTTGTGGCCCGAGATTGTTTACGACGACAAGGGATTTACTCCGTCGGAAATCCAACACTCTGCAATACGCAAATCTGTGCAGTTGGCTGCCATAATTGGAGGTGACGGGTTTGGCGACATGACGACTGAAGACGTCGACGAGTTGTTGGACTGCCATTCCCAGCCCCTAACTGACGCAGACCTCGAAGACCTGACGAAATCGGCAAGCGAAGAAGAGAGTGAAACCCAGGAAGAGACCCAAGAAAATGTCGAAGAAACGGGCTTAACATTAGAACGGCTTGTCAAGGCCTGCAACCATGCGAAGGAGTTGAAAGAAATGTTGCAAGAGTGGGACGAGGATATGGTTCGCTCGATGCAATTCTGCAACAAGATCGATGAAGACATGACTCCCTACAAAATGCTCTTGGATCGAAAAAAGAAGCAGCGGCAACAACTTCCGATCACAATGTTCTTCCAGCCTCGCAAAAAAGAGCCAGTTCCTCCTGCTAGTACGCCTTCGGAAGAAATTGAAGAAGTTTCCCAGGAAGAAGTTGAAGAGGTGTCCCAGGAAAAGACACCTCCGTCTGAAGAGACGTAAAATACTACCTGGCTGCACAGTAGAACACATCATCAGCTTCATCATCATCATTTCTACTGTGCAGCAAATTCATCGCCATCATCATTCAAGTTTTTCTTCAACTTCTTTCGTGGTGAGTACAGTAACAATCTTTATTTTTTACTTTAATATTCTTACATTCTAAAACTGTATTTGTGCCTGTTTTATAGTTTAGTACTGTACGTACTGTATGCATTAAGTTAAAGGGAAGGTTTTAAAAGTCTACATGTTGTAACCTATCATATTTTTTTGTTTAAAATTTACATTTACGTACGTAAAACAATTCTCTCTCTCTCTCTCTCTCTCTCTCTCTCTCTCTCTCTCTCTCTCTCTCTCTCTCTCTCTCTCTCTCTCTCTCTCTCTCTCTCTCTCGTAAATTTATTTTTTATGTTTAAAATTTACATTTACTGTACGTACGTAAAACAATCTCTCTCTCTCTCTCTCTCTCTCTCTCTCTCTCTCTCTCTCTCTCTCTCTCTCTCTCTCTCTCTCTCTCTCTCTCGTAAATTGTTTTCCTGCTTTGCTACGTACAATACTGTATGTGCTGTACTGTACAGTACTGTATGATTTTATATAGATACGGTAAATTATATTTGTAAGGTAACATATTTTGTAAATGCTTTTACTGTAAATACTGTACTGTATCATTATTTATCACTATCATCATGTGCGTTAAATGCCTTGTTTGTTCTGAACGTGGTTGTTTACTGAGCGTACAGTACTTTATGACGCCGTCGTTTCAGGCGGCGTCATAAAGAAAAACATTTCATTTGGAAGTCCTAAGAAAAATACGTAAACTAAAACATTGGTAATAAAAAAATCAACATACAGTACTGTATAATCAATATAATCGATGCAAAAACTAACCTATACATATATGTGTACACTAAATGAGTTTGTTTCTTCATTATGATCAGAGATGAACGTAAACAAAACATTGGTTGCCATTTTTTATCGTGCTTTTTAGGTGTTTAGGAAACGCATGATATAAAATCGCCTTTAATATTTGTGCCTGTTTTAGTTTAGGGTGCTGTAGTACATGCATTAAGTGTTCTGTACATTAAAGGGTGGTTTGTTAACAGTACTACGTACAAGGAAAGGTTTTAAAAGTCCGAATATACATGTTAAATAAATAGGTAAATATGATGTCACTACGCGGAATATCACCTATCGCGGCCGCGTCTGGAACCTATCTACCGCGATAAACGAGGGTTCACTGTATTTCTTTATAATTATCTTTTTTACATGCTTCTTTCATATTATGCAGTTATGTTATTGTTATGTGTAATTATGTGTAGCCATTTATTAAGGATTTATTATGGGTTTTTAGGCAGAGGAACGAATTAAATGAATTACTATGTATTCTTATGGGAAAATTCTTTTCTACATCCGAACATTTTCTACATCCGAAGTCAGTTGTGGAACGAATTAAATTCGTATGTAGAGGTACCACTGTACCAGTTCAAGGTTCTATGCTTCGGTCTCGTGACAGCTCCCTGGGTATTCAATAGTGTTCGCCCTAGTGTCATCTTGGGCTCACAGGAACGGCATCCGTCTTCTCAGATATCTGGACGACTGGCTGATCCTAGCTGACTTGGAGATGACCCTTCTTGTCACTGGGACATGCTTCTCGAATTTTGTCAGGACCTGGGGGTTCTGATAAATCACGAGAAGTACACAGACTGAAGGAAGTGGCCGCACCCTTCCTCAGGAAAGAAGTTCTTCCAGCCTCATGTGGTTCAGTCTTTTAGGCTATCTAAACTCTCATTCGTCTTGTTCCAAACGTCCGCCCCAGGATAAGATCCCTGCAGTGGCAGCTAAAGTCCGTGTGGAACCAACATTCCGATCCACCGGACACCCGAGTTATTATAACTCAGGATCAGGTGACAGATTTGAGTTGGTGGATGGTTGACGAAAACCTTCGAAGAGGTCAGACTCTTCTCGTTCCCCTGCCGATTTGATGCTCTTCGCAGATTTATCAAAAGAAAGGTGGGGCTCATCTGCTGCACCATACAATCTCTGGCCTTTGGTTAGAGTCAGAAAGGTACCAACACATAAATCATCTAGAGATGAGAGCAGCTTACCTAGCTCTTCATGTGTTCCAAAAGTTGCTGGCAGGTCACTCTGTGGTGTTGATGAGCGACAACACCACAGTAGTGGCTTACATAAACTAACAGGGCGGTACTTTTTCGCAGCCTCTATGCTATCTTGCAGTAAAGATCCTCATATGGTCAGAAGAAGATTCGGTGTGTCTATCAGCTCGATTCATTCCCGGCAATAGGAATGTCCTCACGGACAATATGAGTAGAGCAACTGAGATAGTAGGCTCCGAATGATCTTTGAATCGTCAGATAGCCAACAATGTCCTGACTTTGTGGGGTTTCCCATCTCTAAACATGTTCGCAACATCTCTGAACAGCAAACTTCCCCTGTACTGTTCTCCAGTCCCAGACTCTCAGCCACTATGGCAAGTTGCATTCCAACAATGATGGGACAACATCGACGTGTACTCCTTTCCCCGTTTTGTCTGATTAGAAGACTGCTCAGCAAAACCACAACGTCCAAAGATCTAATGATGACCCTTGTAGCTTCCGCTATGGCATCATGCAGAGTGGCTCCCAGATCTCCTGCAACTTCTTGTAGATCTATCAAGAGAACTCCCTCTCTCCACGACCAGATCTACTCAAACAGCCACACGCGAACATCTTCCACAAGACTGTGCAGTCGCTTGGACTTCACGCGTGGAGACTATCCAGTGTCTACTCTCTCAGAAGGACTTTTCACAACAAGTTGCGGAACGAATGTCCGGAGACTTACGTAGGTCCTCAGCCTTGGTCTACCAGGCTAAATGGAGAGTCTTATGTGGCTGGTGTCGTGAAAGGAATATCTCTCCACTCCATGCCACTATTTCAGTAATGGCGGAGTTTCTTGTATACCTTCGGTAGGAGAAGCTCCTTTCTATATCGGTGGTGATAGGCTATCGCTCAGCCTTAAGCTTTGCTTTCAAGCTGAAAGAAGTCGACATTTCCTCTTCGTTGGAGCTTTCTTTACTTATACATGTACGGTGTTATGAGTTCACTTGCCCCAGTCATAGATTAGGTCTCCTTCTTGGAACATGGTTTGCATCTTGAAATCCCTAAAAGGACCTCCCTACAAACCATTACGCCTTGCAACTGACCGAAATCTCACTTTGAAGACGGCGTTCCTGCTCGCTGTAGCCTATGCAAAGAGAGTCAGTAAGCTTCATGGCCTCTCATATGACATCGCCCATTCAGGGGGATGAGGGGAAGTGACATTCAGCTTCGTCCCTGAGTTTATTGCTAAGACTCTAAATCCGAGGGTGGTGGACCATAGATTTGGGCCCTTTCAGATTGCAAGTCTTTGTTCTGTAACCAACTACCTAGGTCAGTTGTTACTTTGCCCAGTTAGGAGTTTGAGATACTATCTTAAACGCACTGCAGCAACACGGCCCAAACTAAAATCTGTTTGTTAGCTGAGGGAGAGTAAAGAGATTGAAAGAGCCACGTGATTGAAAGAGCCTTAGCTCTGAATCCTCCTCAGGCTTGTCTACCTAAAACCCATGACGTCAGGGGAATCAGTACATTCCTGGCGTTTAAACGCAACTTCTTCGTGTTGCAGGTTCTCCAAGCAGGTGTGTGGAAAAGACAAACCACTTTCACAGCCCACTACCTCAAAGACATGACCCACAGGAGACTCGATAAGTTTACCATCGCTTCTGTGGTGGCTGCCCAACAAGTGGTGCAAGATACCTCAAGCCCTTTGACGGACAAGTAGCAGTTGGTTTAGGGCAATGGTTACCCGGGTTAAGACTGGGATGAATGAGAAGAATGTCTGGCTTTCCTTCCTTCATCTTCCCTTCTCTTGGGGTACAGCACCATGGGTCCCTCTGCAAGTAATTATCACTTCCCTTGTGTAAGCTAGTATAAGTCATAAAATTTTGATACTGTCCACGTCCCCATTACTTTCTACGAGGGAGCAGTGGGATATGTCTGGTTTTTCCTATTTAAAAACTCAGACGTTCATACAAATAACAACCTCTTTAACTAAATTGCTCAGGCCGCAAATATACTCACTTTGTATATTTCAGCGAGGTGTCAAAGTTTTCCCTAGACCACAGTCATATACTGTACTAGGTAAAACCGTGTTAAATGTCCATGCCAGATCTAGGACTTCCACCCACTTGAGAGTGAGTCATCCACATAAAGAACGAAAGGTTTGTTAGTACGGGAGAAAATGACATTCGGAGCTAATTTGTATTTTTTCCTAACTAATACAAACCTGGAGTTATTTATATAAATTGGCCTGCCATCATCTGTCCCCCAGAAGTCCTGCCTGCAACAAAAAGTGATGTCTCACACTGCTGTGAGAGTATAAATAGAGAAGCTGGGTACCCCCCAGCCACCCCCAGCCTACCCGCTCAAGCTGTTAAGCAGGGTTGTCACCTCGTAATTAAATCTAATGGCTACCTCCAGCTGCTGCTGAAAGATAATCCACATGAATAACTCCAGGTTTGTATTAGTTAGGGAAAAATATTAATTATCTAGAAAAAAGAAACTAATTTATTTGAGGTCCATACCACTTCCATAGAGGGTATTAAACCCAGGTCTTAATATTAAGTGTCAAGGAAGGAGATAGAATGTAAAAAACACTTAATTTTTTAGATAAATTGCCCTGGCGTTGAAAACCGAAGGTCAGAGGCACAAATCCTATGCAGTTTGGAGATGTGCTAAGTCACTTTTTGTTCCGTAACTGAAATACAAACCATGCTATTTACAGAGGGTTTACTACCCCCCCCCCCCCTCACACACACTAGTGAGTGCTTCACTTTACTTTTGGCTCGGGCGGAGAACAGACCTGTCTGCTCTCTCCCTTGCTTTGGCTGCAATTAATCTGTTTTTGCTTTTTCTTCCTCACAATGTGTTTGAAGTTGGCCTCTACTGATTATGCATATGTGCCCTGGACTTCCTGGCCGCCCTTGTGGGACTTTTATGTCGGCGGTCGACACCGATCCCCACACCTTGTGTCCTCTTTGTAGGGGCCAACGGTGTGATAGCGGTAACGTATGTATTGAATGTAAGGAGTGGTCTACCTCCCAGTGGGAGAGGTTTGCCCGGCGCCGGAAGAAAAAGTCTAAAAGGGATATTTCTCCTTCAGAGGCTTCTTTGAAGAGAGAAAATTCCAAGACTTCTTCTTCCGTAGCCCTTTCCTCCTCCGAAGCTCCCCCTCGAGCGGTCTCTTCCGAGAGGCCGGCGAGTGGTAGTGTAGACCGTATTGCTGTTGACCAATCCCGGGGTGCGGGAGAGGTAGTGGCCTCCCATAGCGAGGCAGCTGCCCCTCCTTCCCCAGAGGAGGATTTGAATATTGATTGTTCCAACACAGAGATTTACCTCGAACTACTTTCTTAGGAGGTACCTGGAATCTCCTCTCAACCGACTAGAATTTTGTGTAGTTTACCCTACTTCCGTTTTCTGTGAGGACTATCCCAGGCGGAAGGATACGTGCCCTGAGGTTAGTCCTGAGCCATGTCGCGTGTTAGCTTGGGTCTCGACCCTCAGTAAGTTCTCTGGTCGCGTCGTGATATCTCGATGCTCTCCTTGTCTCAGTGCGACCCTTTGTGTCCCCGACTCATGTGTCTCACGTGTTCCCACTATATTTTCCCAGGTCCTCTCGCCTGTTCACTTGTTTTCCCTTGTGTTTTCAAAGTGTTCTCTTGCCCTTATTATCCTTTCCCGCAGCGTTCCTGTGTCTTGCGGTATTGTGCTAGTGCGGTATGGAGCATCACCGCCGTTGCCCTGGGCCTAAGGCTGGAAAGTCGTGTGGTGCGTTCTTGTCTAAGCCTGAGGTGGACCCGCACTCCCTTTGCTCTTCGTGCAGGGGTAGAGTTTGCTCTTCTTCGGACACGTGTCGTGGACTGAAGTGCAGTGGGTGAGGTTTGGTACGAAGAAGAAGTCATCTAAACGCTCGCCCAGGAAGATCAGCATTTCTTCGCCCGTGACGTCTACAAGAGAGAAGTCTGACAGGGTCCCTTCTTCATCCCCTACCCAGAGTAGGGGACGAGGTAAGTCCGTTGCGGGGAAGAAACCAATGGTTCTTCCCCAGGAGTCGTGTCTTCGGGATTCTGGGGTTGCTGATCCTTTGCAGGCAAGGGGGGGCCTGAAAGTTTAATTAGTGAGGGTCCGCAAGACGATACCCTTGTGCTTGGGGGGGCACGTCTCTTTGGACGACCCTATGTGGAATAAAGATGTCCCTGTATCTTCACCAGCTTCTTGGATTTATGTTTCAGGCGCCTCCGCAGCTGAAGGAGCCCTAGGAAAAGAAGATTCGCCGTTGGAAGATCCCCTCGGATGGGGGCCCCCGAGAACTCCCTGTAGGTCACCTTTGAGGGGGGAGGACGGCCTTGGGTTCTGGTTCCAGAATGTTGATCGTCCGATCTCTCTCCCAGCCCCTCTATCGGCAGTTCCCGACGTCTTCCTTCAGCCTTCAACATCTGGAACCCAAAAAATGGTAAAAACGGACGCGCCCGCCTCTCGGATCTTTTACGAGGAGTCGTCAGAGTCCTCGGAGGTAGGCTCATCGTTGTCGTCGGAGGATGAGACGTGGAGAAGACACCGTCGAAGGAGGGACAGATCCAGGAGATGGCGCTCCCCCTCGAGGTCCCGCTCTAGGTCATGGCATGGGAGGAAGCAGTCAAGGTCCCCGGGTAGGAAAGCCAGGAGGAGCAGTTCACCGAAGGAGCAATGGGTCCTCGTTCCCCGCAGTAAGCTCACGGACTTTACTACTCTCCCGAGCACTGCGGGTTGGCTTTCCGGAGACAGTCCTCCTAGAAGGGCCTCCACCAGCCATAGAGTTGACCCTCACAAAGACCCAAGGGGCTCTTCGGACAGGCGTAAGGCCTTGAAACAGGCGTCTCTACCCGCCCAGCGGAGGGAGTCGCCTTTTCGGACGGGCAGCCTCGTCGAGTTAGCTCAGCCGAGCGATATAGAGGGACGGCTTCCTCCGTCGGGCAAACACACGGAAGCCTCGTCCCCCTTGAAGAAAGGCAAACGGAGGATGGAGGTTCCCGCGCCCTCTGCAATGCCCATCCTCAGACCACAACCTAGTGCGGAGGCCCCCGTCAGTACGGTTCCTCAACCTCGGACGGAGGGCGCGGACGGCGACACTGAAGCCGCGCCAGCGGAGGACTCCGCTTATAGGAGGGTTATTGGTCTTATTCGCCATCACCACAGGATTGAGGAACCACTTCCTTCCGACGAGGATGCCTGGCGGTCTAGCCTTAATAGACTGATGGAGGAGCCCGTTCAACAGAAGCCCTCCTTATCCCTACCTGTGGCCAGAGATGTGAGGCTTGGCCATGCTCACATAGACAAGGTTGTGGCACGAAACGCTGAAGGTTCCAAAGTTCAGGGTTCCTCCAAGATACTCCAGGGGTTTAAGTCCCAAAGTAAATACTATTGGATGGAAGAACAGCCACAAGGAGCCAGCAAATTGGAAGGCTCCTTAGAAGTTTTAGGTCAGGAAGCTTCGGAGGACAGAGCTTCTTCAGCACCTATCTGTTTTTCTCCATCGGAGGCGACGATGATGGAGGAGATGTCCAAAGATCTCGTCAACGTCGCCTCTTGGTTAGAGTGGTGGGCCTCGACACTAGTAGGCATCCAGGCTTCCGCCGACTCTGCAGTTCCGTCCAACCAAGCCGCGTTGAAGGAACTTATCAGCTCCGGAGGGCGGGTCTTGAAGTTCCTAACTTTTCAGTCCCTAGCGTTATCCGCCAACTGGGTTCTGCGACGAAGGGACACAGTCTTAAATAAATTGTCCAGGCGTATGCCGGACAGGGAGGCGAGGACCTTGAGGAACCTTCCTGTGTGGGGTGACGGACTCTTTCCCCTGAAACAGACAGAAGAAGTGGTTGAGAAACTTCTGAAACGGAAGGAAGTGAACACTCCCAGACCTCATACCATGAGGAGGCCCACTTACAGAAGGCCTCCTCCGGATGGACCGTCGACGTCTCGAGCCCCGCCTAACCAGGTGAGGAGAGAGGCCCCAGTGTCCCTGTGGTCTCAGCCTTCGCAGCCCTCCCGCAGGGGCGATCCCACAGCCCCAGCCTCCTATAGAACAGCCCACTCAGCCTCCAGGAGAGGACGGTCAGGTCGCTCCTCCAGAAGGAGGTAGGGTGAGAGGGCCCCACTCCTGCCCAAGCCTTAGGTAGGGGGATGCCTCGAACAATTTTGGCAAGCATGGAAGAATCACGGAGCAGAACCCTGGACGGTAACAGTGTTAAAAGAGGGGTACAGGCTTCCGTTCCAGGCAGATCCTCCACCTCTTATCCCAGCAAGTCAGGCGGAGTGGTTAGCCCCCAGGGACCCCTTGAAGAGGGAGGCCTTACAAGAAGAAGTCTCCACTATGTTAGCGAAAGGGGCAATGGAATTGGTGCTACAACCGGGTTCAAGTTTCGACAGCCACCTCTTTCTGGTGGAGAAAGCGACGGGAGGTTGGAGACCAGTCATAGATCTGTCAGCCCTCAACAAGTTTGTGTGCAAGACCAGCTTCAAGATGGACACCCCTGGAGTCCTTGAGGGAAGGAGACTTCATGATTTCCATAGATCTCAAGGACGCCTATTTCCAGATCCCCATTCACCCCTCCAGCAGAAAGTACCTTTGGGTGAAGTGGGATACCCAGGTCTTGCAATTCAAGTCTCTTTGCTTCGGCCTGTCGACAGCGCCCCAAATTTTCACGAGAATCTTCGTGACTGTCTCCGTATGGGCTCACGAACGGGGAATTCGTCTGATTCGCTACCTGGACGACTGGTTACTCCTTTCTTCCTCAGAGGCAGTTTTGAAGGAACAAGGCGCGAAGCTACTGCAATTCTGCAAGGTCCTGGGTATCACCATCAACCTGGAGAAGTCGCACCTGTCTCCCTCCACCAGGATGACGTACTTGGGGATGTTTCTAGACTCCCGACTAGTGAGAGTCTTCCCATCAGGGGAAAGGCTGAACAACCTGGACCAGATCCTCCGTCCCTTCCTATCAGGCCAGCCCAGGAGAGCGAAAAATTGGCAGAGATTGATAGGCCATCTAGTTTCATTGGAGAAGCTGGTTCCCCAAGGGAGGATGAAACTCAGAGCCATCCGATGGAAACTGAAGGGACTCTGGAACCAGGTAGGCTCGCCCTACGAAATAATTCCTGTTCTTCCAGGGACGAGGCAATCCTTGGAGTGGTGGAGGGACCGAGCAAACACCCTCAAGGGGATGCCCTTCGCAGCGGAGCCCCCGGAGATGCTCCTCTTCACGGACGCCTCCAAGGAAGGATGGGGAGCTCACCTTCTCGGGAAGTCAGCAAGGGGCTCTTGGACGGAGGTGGAAAAGACGCAGCATATCAATGTCCTGGAGATGAAGGCCGTTCAGAAAGCGTGCCTTCAGTTCGTCGGTCTTCTAAGGGGAAACACAGTGGCGTTAATGTGCGACAACGCCACAGTGGTAGCCTACATAAAGAAGCAAGGCGGTCTAAAATCGAAGGAGTTGTGCGATCTCACATTGGAGATTCTGGATTGGGCCGAGTCGGAACAAGTAATAACAGCAAGATTCATTCCGGGAAAGAGGAATGTCCTAGCTGACGGACTCAGCAGAATGGGCCAGGTGGTAGGGACCGAATGGTCCCTTCATCCAGAGGTAGCAAGGCTCATCATCCAAAAGTGGGGTTCGCCGGTGATGGACCTCTTCGCAACCAGACTGAACGCACAACTCCCCGTATTCTGTTCTCCTGTCCCAGACCCAAAGGCGGCATTGGAAGACGCCTTTCAACACAGGTGGGACAATCTCGACGTATATGCCTTCCCTCCCTTCACACTGATCAGGCAAGTGCTCAACAGAGTAAGAACGGCTCTCAATCTAAGGATGACTTTGGTAGCACCTTGGTGGTCGGAGAGGGAATGGTTCGCGGATCTAAAAGAGCTAGCGTGCCTTCCCCCGTGGTCTCTGCCAGACAGACCAGATCTCCTGAGGCAGCCACACTTCCAAAGGTTCCACGACAATCCACGATCTCTGTGCCTTCACGCGTGGAGGTTATCCAGCGGCTCCTGAGGAAAGAAGGTTATTCGGTAGGAACAGCTGAAAGAATGTCTCGTTATCTGAGGCACTCATTGGCAGCGGTGTACCAGGCAAAATGGGCCACTTTCACGAAATGGTGCGCCTCCAGAAACATCAAGCCCTTAGGAGCCTCGATTCCGGACATTGCGGATTTCCTCGTATATCTCAGGGACGTGGTGGGCATGTCAATTCCAGCCATCAAGGGAATCCGTGCAGCGTTAGGCCAAGTTTTCCTCCTGAAAGGCATTGATCTGGGTTCCTCTAGGCACATCTCTATGCTCATCAGGAGCTATGAGCAAACCTGTCCTCCCCATGCCTCCAGGGTGCCGCAATGGGATGTAGCTAGAGTTCTGAAAATGCTGAGTGAGCCACCATTTGAACCTTTGAAGGACATAGTAGATAGAAATCTCACGCTCAAGACGGTCTTCCTGTTGGCTTTGGCTTCAGCTAAGAGAGTGGGCGAGATCCATGGTTTGTCCTACGAAGTCTCGCACACAAGAGGTTGGCGAGAGGTCTCCTTCAAGTTCGTTCCTACGTTTGTGGCTAAAACACAAAATCCAGCTGTCTGGAATCCGAAGTTTGAAGGGTTCACTGTTCCAGCAATTCCTCGGTCAGGCAATCCGGAAGATTTGAAGTTGTGTCCAGTCAGGGCCGTAAGGAAATATCTGGAGAGGACTGCCAGTCTCCGGCCTGGTATCAAGAACCTCTTCGTCTCCATGGGCATGGTGAGAAAGCCGGTCTCTAAGAATACCATCTCCTTTTGGCTTCGACAGGTGATCATCAAGGCCTATAGTAGTGCCGGTCTTCCCCTACCAGGTAAGACCAGACCACATGACATTAGAGGTATAAGTACCTCTCTTGCCTTTGAGAGAAACATGGCAGTAGCGCAGATCCTCAGGGCAGGCACCTGGTCGAACCAATCTACGTTCACAGCCCACTACCTCAAGGAATGTATGAGGAAGTCTCTAGACGGGTTCTGTATAGGGACAGTCATCTTCGCGCTCCAAGTGATTTAGTTGCCAAAGCCCCAGGTATAATCGTGGTTATCAAGACCAAACAGACACGGGTTCGTTTTCCCTTTTCCCCTTGTCTTCTCTTTTCTCTTCTTTCTCCGGAGATTTGACCAAGTAGAGACGGCACAAGACATGGCTTCACAGTTTTGTCACTGGACACAGCAGCAAGAAATTTTTTAAGGGTCAGTACTTAGACACTAGTGTGAGCTCTTTGTGTAGTTTTCCTACGGTTCGTTTCCCGTCAACCTTTGGAACCTAGTCTCCTATCTAGGTTTACAGCCATTCTGCTTAGTTGGGTCTAGGTCAGGTAGACACTCCCACCTCCTAAAGTGTAAGTCTCCTAAGAAAGTAGTTCGAGGTAAGTTTCTGTGTTGGAACAAATCACAAATTTTTAGTAATTTGTATTTTTCCTAAAATACTTACCGAGAACTACTTTTGGGTAATGGCCCTCCCTTCCTTCCCCGAGTGCCTTTCTGACCCTTAGTTAATTTTTAACATCCAAGAACTTACTGAGGGTCGAGACCCAAGCTAACACGCGACCTGTCTCGGGACTAGCCTCAGGGCACGTATCCTTCCGCCTGGGATAGTCCTCACAGAAAACGGAAGTAGGGTAAACTACACAAAACTCTGGTGGGTTGAGAGGAGATTCCAGGTACCTCCTAAGAAAGTAGTTCTCTTTGAGTATGTTAGGAAAAATACAAATTACTAAAAATTTGTGATTTTGCCTGTAAATAACAATGATTTATTACAGCTTGGGGCTGCAGGGTTCACCCTCCAGGGAAGCCCTGTTTGACATGATCAAACTAGGTACAGCTGTCAAACAATCGCCAACTACAGCATGGATAGATCCTCTGTCTGTTGTTGACGATGTTGTGATGGAGGCATCCCGTGGGTCTAGTCAAACCCCTGTTTCTGTTGCTGAGGTAGCTGAAGGCTTAGTTTCCCCCTCCGAACATTTTTCGAGGGAGGAACTAAGTCCTACGGTCTGTCCTGCCGGTGATTCTCTTCCTCTGGGGAGTTCACTTACAGAGACTCCTCTTCGGAGGCCCTACGATGGTCAGCTCGCTGACCCTACGGCCCCTCTTGGGCGTATAAGGCAGAAGGCTCGTCCTCCCCTTCCCCGTAGAGGTCTTCCTTCTCCTCACAAGGGAGTTAGGAGGCGCCTCTTCGGCTCGGCGTCCCCACAGTCCTCTGCAGAGGAGACGACTCGCCGTTCGCCGATCCTCCCAGCTACCACCTTAGACCTCTCCAGGGATCGTTCGCGAACTCCTTCGGAGGAAGGTTGTCCTTCGGGACCCTGTGACCAGTCTCCCTCCAGTCCTGCTGATCTGCCGTCACCCTTTGAGGATGCTGATGCGCTTTACGCGCCACCTGAACCTGCCATTGCACAGGCACCAGTCCCTTCGGGGCATAAGGGACTTGAGCGCAAATCTGCGCCTCATATCCTTAAGCGCCATGTTAAACCTGCGCGCCCTCATGCTGCTGCTGCCGCCGTTCCAGACTTAGCGCCACAGCGCTCACCTGCGTGCGTGCCCGCTCCTGTTCCTGTTACACGCCAGGGTTCCCCTGCGCGCCCACATCCTACTGCGGCCCGGCGCCCACCAGCAGTTCCTGATCTAGCGCGCCAGCGCTCATCTGCGCACACGCGCCCACCTGCGCCCCAGCGTCCACTGGTTCCTGCCACGTCGCGCACAGTCCAAGAGGCACCTAGGTTAGCGCACAGGCGCTCACAGGTACCTCTAGACTCGCAGCGCCCTTCTGGAGTTAGGCGCGACGCACGCCCATCGCGCGCAGTTCCTGACGCAGCGCACACGCGCTCGCCAACGCGCCAGCGCACTTCTACATCTCAGCGAGCAGTCCAGGAGGTGCCTAAGTTAGCGCACGGGAGCTCTCAGGTACCCCCGGACTCTCCTTCCAGGCTGCGCAATCCTGCACGCGCTCCTCCAGTCACGCGCAATGTTCCAGTTGCTCTCAAAGCGCCCCATGCAACTCAACATCGCACACCTGTGCGCCCTAATCAAATCGCGCGCCCTGCGAGCCCATCACAGCAGCGCACACCTGCGCGCCCAGTACCTGCTCAGACGGGTCAGCTCTCACCTGCGCTCCAACGCGCAGACCCACCCTCGAGCTATCACGAGGCTGCGCACTCGCGGCCTTGCCCAGTACTTCCAGATACGCGCCCACGCGCTACTACTCACTCGCGCCCATCACTACCGCATCAGGTTACTGCGCGCTCTCGCATCCAGCTTTCAACGCCTCCTCACGATCCAGCTCCTGCGCGCCACACGCCCTCGCTATCTGCGCGCCCTCGCGCCCGCAGCACCAACCTCTCACGCCCGTGAGAGCGCGAAATTCCTATGGCTCACGATCTTTTCGCGCGCGACCCAGGACAGGGCCCATCGCGCGACCTTCTGCGCGATCGTCGTCAGGCTAACAGGTCATCATCGCGTTCCCCTCCCCGCAAGTGCAGAACAGCGCACTCGCCGGAGGAGGGGTGGTTCCCGGACAGGTCTAAGGATTCTCTCTTTTCAGCTACTTTTCAGGCGAACCCTCGTTTGTCGACTCCACCAAGGGATCGAACTATCCCCTTCCCTCCAGAGGGAGTGTCTGACAGCGCGACTGTCAGCCAGCAGCCCTGGTTCGGGACCCTGGTCAGAGCTCTTATGCAGGCTATGAAGCCTGTCCTCTCTGACTTGGGTTACAAATCAGTGGCGACCTCCTCCCCCCTGAAGAGGAAGAGAGGAGTCCCCTCCGAGGGCTATCCTGTCTCCTCGCAGATCCTTGCGCAAGGCTCCTCCTCCCCCCCAGACTTTCTCTCCCTCCCCTGTGGATGAGGATTACACATCCTCAGGAGAGTCGGATGAGCCGGACCGTTCCCCCATTGCACCAATGGGGGAAACTCCCCCTCTCCCTGAGAAGTCTTCTCGATCACGGGTGAAAAGAGCCTGCACCCATCGTTACTCGAGTCCTGTATCCTTTCCAGGAGGGAACCGAAGGACTCTTAAGACGATTCCCAAGTCGTCGGCAAGAATCAGACAGGAGCCAGCTAGACCTTCGGAGGATGTCCACATGTCCCCCCAGGAAGAGCCACTGGGGACAGGAGACTTTGCTGCCAGTCCTTCAGGAGGAGAGCACCAAGAGTCAGAACACGCGTTCTGGCAAGATCTGACCCTCATGAGGAACCTCAACGAGATTCCAGACCCAGAGATTCCTCCTCGTGAGGGCAAGGACATGGTCTTGGATCGTGTCTACGGCACCCAGAGACCCTCTAGGGCCAGTGCAGCTTTGCCCTGGTCACAAGGGATGAAGAGTGCCAGAGACAAGGTCGAGGGCCAGCTCTCTGAGCTTGCCTCCTCCAGTAGATCCAGCGCCGGTAACAAGCTCCTCCCTCCTCCTCGAGTCCATCAGAGGATGTACTTTGAGGTCCTTGAGGAGACTTGTTTGGGTCTTCCAGTTCACCACTCCATGGAAGAATTCACCGGGGGAGTCCCCTTAGAGAGACTCTCCAACCGGCACGTGTCCCACTCAGCTACTGAGATCCTAAGCCAGGAGAAGGTGGCAAAGTGTGCCATGCAGGCAACTTCGTGACTTGACATCTGGCTGGGGTCTCTGGGCATCCTGGTGCGGTCTGAGGACCTATCTAAAGAAAGCACCAGGAAGGCACTGGAGACTTTCTTGCTCTCAGGCACGCGGACTATCGAGTTTCTGGCCCACCAAGTCTCAAGCTTGTGGGCCAATACGATTCTCAAATGACGGGACGCAGTGGCTGAGAGATTCCACCAGAAGGTCCCCACTTCGGATGTTAGCAGGCTCAGACACTCTTCCGTGCTCGGTAAGAGTTTGTTTGAGCCTAAGGACGTGGAGCTAACCGCTGAGAGGTGGAGGAAGTCCAACCAGGATTCCCTCATCCATAGGGCCCTGACATCGAGGCCCTACAAACCTCCAGCAGCCCAACAGCCCCTTCCGGCTAAGAACACAAAGAAGACGACAGCAGCAAAGCCGAAGGTGTCTAAGCCCTTTCCTGCCAAGAGCAGAAGGAGCAAAGGGGAGGTAAGAACCCTAGAGGAAGCGGCCGAGGCCGTAGACGCTAAGATTGGCAGTCCCCCTGCATGTCCACCAGTGGGGGGATGCCTACAAAGTTGCGCGGCAAGGTGGCAGCAACTCGGGGCAGATACCTGGACGATTTCCGTAATCGGTCAGGGTTATCGCGTCCCGTTCACAGCTTCTCTACCTTCCCTGACAGCGAATCCAGTGTCATTGTGCTCCCTTACTATGGGATCAGTAAGGGGGCAGGCCTTCCGGGCAAAAGTCCAGACCATGTTGAAGAAGGACGCTCTCCAAGAGGTAGTGGACGGGTCCCCAGGCTTCTACAGTCGACTCTTTCTTGTAAAGAAGGCATCTGGAGGGTGGAGACCAGTCATCGACCTCTCAACCCTGAACGGGTTCGTCAAACAGACTCCGTTCAGTATGGAGACGGCAGACACGGTCATACTTGCAGTGAGACCTCAAGACTTCATGTGTACACTGGACCTGAAGGATGCATACTTCCAGATCCCAGTCCATCCGTCTTCAAGGAAGTACGTAAGATTTTGCCTAGACGACAAGATCTACCAGTTCAAGGTGCTGTGTTTCGGTCTCCACAGCCCCTCAGAGTGTTCACCCTGATATCGTGGGCTCACAGGATCGGCATCCGTCTCCTCCGTTATCTGGACGACTGGTTGATCCTAGCGGACTCGGAGGCAACCCTTCTTCGCCACCGAGACAAGCTTCTCGAACTTTGCCAGGATCTAGGGATCATGGTAAATCTCAAGAAGTCCTCTCTGCAGCCCTCTCAGAAACTGCTATACAGTGAACCCTCGCTACTTCGCGGTTCGACAATCGCGGATTCACCACTTCGCGGGGTTTTTCCATAACCCATATATATATACATATCGCGGATTTTCCGGAAAATTCGAAAATACCGCGAAATCTGAAGACAACCAAATACAATATTTTGTTACCTGTAATTCCATTAATACTGTAATTAGTAATATCTGCTCTTACTGATTGTTCATTGCATTACATATGATATATAATTCAGCACAGAAAGAAATAAAACACGAAAAGAGAATGTGATCATACGATAATGTACTGTATACAGTACGTAGTAAAATTAAATCGAACATGAAACGCAAATCAGATGCAGTCATACAATACGTATTAGAATGGTGTACAGTAAGGCTGCTGTTGACTACTGTACTACTGTACGTACAGTACTACAAATGTAATGAATGTGCTTCTTTTCAATGAATCTTTTGTATGTATACGTACGTAGTACTGCATCCAATAATATTCTTTGTTGCAAAAATCACATTTCGAATAAGCGTACGAGAGAGAGAGAGATAGAGAGAGAGAGAGAGAGACACACACATCCTACAGTACAACAAAAGCGTAAAATAGCGTACGTAAAGCTGTATTATTATTACAGTACTGTATTGTTATTATTATTATTATTGTTGTTGTTGTTAATAAAATTATTATTGTTATTATTATTATCATTATTATTATTATTATTACTGTATTACTGTACTGTACTGTATTATCATACGATAATTCAGTACTGTATACAGTATGTAGTAAAATTAAATCGAACATGAAATGCAAATCAGATGCAGTCATACAATACGTATTAGAATGGTGTACAGTAAGGCTGCTGTTGACTACTGTACTACTGTACGTACAGTACTACAAATGTAATGGATGTGCTTCTTTTCCATGAATCTTTTGTATGTATACGTATGTAGTACAGTACTGCATCCAATAATATTCTTTGTTGCAAAAATCACATTTTGAATAAGCGTACGAGAGAGAGAGAGAGAGACACACACACATCCTACAACAAAAGCGTAAAATAGCGTACGTAAAGCTGTATTATTATTATTGTTATTATTATTATTATTGTTGTTGTTGTTAATAAAATTATTATTGTTATTATTATTATCATTATTATTATTATTACAGTACTGTACTGTATTATTATCATTATTTATTATTATTACGGTATTACAGTGATACCTCGGTAGTCGAACGACTCTATACTCGAACAATTCGGAGTTCGACCAAAATTTTCGAGAAATTTTTGCTGCGGTGCTCGACCAAAAATTCGGTACTCGACCAGCCGAACACGTGACGACCGCATGGGCTTTGTGATGATCGCGCCATCTCGGCCACTCTCGCTTGTTCGGGAAGCATCAGTTCTCTCGAGAGCGTCACTCAGACAACGCGCGATCAGCATTCGTTGTGATTTAGTGATTTTCAGTGCTTTTAATTGCTTTTTTAGCTTTCATAATGAGTCCCAAGAAAGTAATGAGTGTTAAGGGGAAGGAGAAGAGGAAAACAGTGCGAACAACGATCGAGTTGAAGAAGGAAATTATAGCGAAATATGAGAATGGTGTACGAGTGTCCGATTTAGCGGTAGAATACGGAATGGCGAAGTCGACCATTTCTACGTTTTTAAAGCATAAAGAAATGATTAAGAAGGCGAATGTTGCAACGGGAGTTACGGCGGTAACTAAGCAAAGGCCACAAGTGATTGAGGAGATGGAAAAGTTGCTTTTAATATTTATTAAAGAAAAACAGTTGGCCGGGGAAAGTGTTAGTGAAGCGTTCATTTGTGAAAAAGCGTTGCATATCTATGAAGAATTAGTGAAGAAAAGTCCGAGTACCAGTGAAAGTGATTCATTTACATTTAAAGCGAGCAGGGGTTGGTTTGAAAAGTTTCGTAATAGAACAGGTATTCATCGTGTTACTAGGCATGGGGAGGCAGCTAGTTCGGATCAAATTGCAGCCGATAAATACGTGGGGGAATTCGATCGGTACATAAATGAACAAAATTTGATCGCACAACAAGTCTTTAATTGTGATGAGACTGGGTTATTTTGGAAGAAAATGCCAGCCAATACGTACATTACCAAGGACGAGACGAAGATGCCAGGTCACAAGCCAATGAAAGATAGGCTAACATTGTTGCTGTGTGCAAATGCAAGTGGCGATTGCAAGATCAAACCCTTGTTAGTGTACCACTCGGACAACCCCCGGGTGTTCAAACGAAATAATATTTGTAAAAGTGCACTACCAGTTATGTGGCGCTCGAACACTAAATCTTGGGTCACAAGACAATTCTTTACTGAGTGGATAAACGAAGTGTTTGCCCCCCAGGTTAAGGCTTACCTCATTGAAAAGAGCTTGCCAATGAAATGTCTTCTGGTTATGGACAATGCTCCTGCACATCCTCCAGGTCTCGAGGATGACTTGAAAGAAGAATACAGCTTTATCAAAATCAAATTCTTGCCCCCCAATACTACTCCCATACTCCAGCCCATGGACCAACAGGTCATTTCAAACTTCAAAAAACTCTATACCAAGGCCCTTTTCAGAAAGTGTTTTGAAGTGACCAGTGACACGAAGTTGACCCTAAAGGAATTCTGGAAGGAACACTTCAGCATCCTCAACTCTGTTAACATGATTGACCAAGCTTGGCGAGGTGTGACCTATAGGACATTGAACTCTGCCTGGCGTAAGCTGTGGCCATCATGTGTCACAGAGAGGGAGTTTGAAGGTTTCCAACCAGAGGCGGGTCCAAGCACTGCTACCCCTGTAATTTCTGATGACACTGATGTCGTTGAGGAAATTGTTGTCATGGGCAGGAGTTTGGGGCTTGAGGTCGACAAGGATGATATTGATGAGCTTGTAGAAAGCCATTCTACCGAGTTGACTGTGGAGGAATTGTTGCACCTGCAACAACAACAGCAGCAGGATCTGATTGTGGAGCAGGAATCTTCAGAAGAGGATGAGGTAAGGGAGGATGTTCCAAGTTCTCTCATCAATGAAATTTGTTCCAAGTGGGCAGATGTGCAGGCTTTTGCTGAAAAATACCACCCAGAAATTGCAGTAGCAAACCGGGCAGTGCATATGTTTAATGATAGTGTCATGTATCATTTTCGAAGAATACTGCAGAGGAGGAAGAAACAATTAACAATAGACCAGTTTTTCACAAAAGAAAAGAAAGCTGCTACATCAAAGCCTGTTTCTCCTCCAAAGAAGAGACAAAGAAGAGAAGAAACCCCTGAAATAGATCTGCCCACCCTTTCATTGGAGAGAGAAACAACTCCTGAAGGAGAACTACCCCGCCACATCATGGAAGGGGACTCTCCTTCCAAGCAGTAACCTCCCCCTTCCATCCTCTCCACATCCATCCCTGTATGCCATCGAACCGCTGCTCAAAGGTATGTTCACTACAGTACAGAAAATGGTTTAAAATTGTTTTATTTTAGTACAGTAAATGGTTTAAAATTGTTTTATAGGATTTTCTGACCAATTTCATACACATTTAGATAATTATTGTTGTTTAGGTACACGTTTTATTAATATTTTGGGCCTGTTCGAGTGCTTGGGAACGGAATAGAATATATACCATTATTTCTTATGGGGAAAAAAAATTCGGTACTCGAACAAATCGGAGGTCGAACACGGATCTCGAACGGATTATGGTCGAGTACCGAGGTATCACTGTATTAATCTACGTACGTTCGGTATGCGCGGGGCATCTTCTATGAGTTGGTAACCTACGCATCATAGTACTGTAAGACGGGTTGTGATTGGTTCAAGCGCTGATAGATGACGAATCAGAACTCAAGTTTTGTTATCTAGCCTGTGATTGGTGTTTTGCCATCATCTCCTACCCGCAGCATCTAGGTTCTCGCGGGGCTGGATCGTCCACTTTCTCTTACCGCGTATCGCTGAGTAGACGTTCTTAAGTTTGTGAATCTGTGCTGTGTGCGACTTTTTTAAGTTGAACTTTTTGTCAAATCCTACTGTAATGGCTCCCAAGCGTTCTGCTTCTCTTAAGGCTGGTAGTGAGCCTAAACGCCACCGAAGGATGATGACGATAGCTGAGAAGGTTACGCTTCTCGATATGTTAAAAGATGGTAGAAGTTACGCGGCCGCTGGCCGCCATTTTGGCATCAACGAATCTACTGTTCGCTATATCAAGAAGGACGAGGCGAACATTAGAAAGACGGCTGCAATCACCTTTAGCAGATCAGCGAAGCGAGTCGTTACAACGCGTAATAAAACGATCGTACGCATGGAAGGTGCTTTAGCTGTGTGGATTGCCGACTGCCGGAAGAAGAACATAGCCTTGGATACGAACACCATCCAAACAAAGGCTTTGAGCTTATATGAGAATTTTGCTGCAAAGGAACCTAAAGACGACGACGGCAACCATGCTGAAGATGATGATGATGCAGATGATCCTCAACCAGGGACATCCACTGATTCCCAGCCTCAGAAACGTTTTTCCGCCAGCAAAGGATGGTTCGCGAAGTTTCAGAAACGCTTCGCCCTGTAAAGCGTTTCCCTGCATGGGGAGTCTGCTTCCGCTGACACTGCCGCTGCTGAAACTTAAGTGAACCAGACGTTCAAGAATATTATTGCCGAAGGTGGATACAAGCCGTAACAAGTCTTTAATATGGATGAGACCGGCTTATTTTGGAAGAGAATGCCGTCGCGAACTTTCCTGTTCAAAGAGGAAGCCAAAGCCTCTGGCTTTAAAGCATTCAAGGATCACGTTACCCTCGTGATGTGTGGCAATGCTGCTGGATTTTTGCTAAAGCCGGGGCTTATTTATAAGTCGAAAAATCCTCGCGCTTTGAAAAATAAAAATAAGAATCCCCTTCCCGTGTACTGGATGCATAATCAAAAAGCATGGATTACGAAGATGCTGACCTCCAACTGGTTCCATCAGTGTTTTATCCCGCAAGTCAGCAAATATCTCGTAGAGAAGGGCTTGCTATTCAAGATCCTTCTCCTTATGGATAACGCTGGTGGACACGCAACTGACCTGTCGCATGAGGGCATTCAGGTTGAGTTCCTGCCACCCAACACCACGTCATTAATTCAACCGATGGACCAGGGGGTTATCAGGGCGTTCAAGGCCCTCTACACGAAGAACACCTAGGCGGACCTCGTTGCGTGTGTGGATGCTGCCCAAGATGATGAGGATGAAGATTTTAACTTGAAGGCGTACTGGCGGCAGTACACCATAGCCACGTGCCTGCAGAATATTCAGAAGGCACTTCAAGAGATGAAACCTGCAACCGTGAATGCGAGCTGGAAGAAGTTGTGGCCCGAGATTGTTTACCACAACAAGGGATTTACTCCGTCGGAAATCCAACACTCTGCAATACGCAAATCTGTGCAGTTGGCTGCCATAATTGGAGGTGACGGGTTTGGCGACATGACGACTGAAGACGTCGACGAGTTGTTGGACTGCCATTCCCAGCCCCTAACTGACGCAGACCTCGAAGACCTGACGAAATCGGCAAGCGAAGAAGAGAGTGAAACCCAGGAAGAGACCCAAGAAAATGTCGAAGAAACGGGCTTAACATTAGAACGGCTTGCCAAGGCCTGCAACCATGCGAAGGAGTTGAAAGAAATGTTGCAAGAGTGGGACGAGGATATGGTTCGCTCGATGCAATTCTGCAACAAGATCGATGAAGACATGACTCCCTACAAAATGCTCTTGGATCGAAAAAAGAAGCAGCGGCAACAACTTCCGATCACAATGTTCTTCCAGCCTCGCAAACAAGAGCCAGTTCCTCCTGCTAGTACGCCTTCGGAAGAAATTGAAGAAGTTTCCCAGGAAGAAGTTGAAGAGGTGTCCCAGGAAAAGACACCTCCGTCTGAAGAGACATAAAATACTACCTGGCTGCACAGTAGAACACATCATCAGCTTCATCATCATCATTTCTACTGTGCAGCAAATTCATCGCCATCATCATTCAAGTTTTTCTTCAACTTCTTTCGTGGTGATTACAGTAACAATCTTTATTTTTTACTTTAATATTCTTACTGTACATTCTAAAACTGTATTTGTGCCTGTTTTATAGTTTAGTACTGTACGTACTGTATGCATTAAGTTAAAGGGAAGGTTTTAAAAGTCTACATGTTGTAACCTATCATATTTTTTTTGTTTAAAATTTACATTTACGTACGTAAAACAATCTCTCTCTCTCTCTCTCTCTCTCTCTCTCTCTCTCTCTCTCTCTCTCTCTCTCTCTCTCTCTCTCTCTCTCTCTCTCTCTCTCTCGTAAATTGATTTTTTGTTTAAAATTTACATTTACTGTACGTACGTAAAACAATCTCTCTCTCTCTCTCTCTCTCTCTCTCTCTCTCTCTCTCTCTCTCTCTCTCTCTCTCTCTCTCTCTCGTAAATTGTTTTCCTGCTTTGCTACGTACAATACTGTATGTGCTGTACAGTACTGTATGATTTTATATAGATACGGTAAATTATATTTGTAAGGTAACCTATTTTGTAAATGCTTTTACTGTAAATACTGTACTGTATCATTATTTATCACTATCATCATGCGCGTTAAATGCCTTGTTTGTTCTGAGTGTGGTTGTTTACTGAGCGTACAGTACTTTATGACGCCGTCGTTTCAGGCGGCGTCATAAAGAAAAACATTTCATTTGGAAGTCCTAAGAAAAATACGTAAACTAAAACATTGGTAATAAAAAAATCAACATACAGTACTGTATAATCAATATAATCGATGCAAAAACTAACCTATACATATATGTGTACACTAAATGAGTTTGTTTCTTCATTATGATCAGAGATGAACGTAAACAAAACATTGGTTGCCATTTTTTATCGTGCTTTTTAGGTGTTTAGGAAACGCATGATATAAAATCGCCTTTAATATTTGTGCCTGTTTTAGTTTAGGGTGCTGTAGTACATGCATTAAGTGTTCTGTACATTAAAGGGTGGTTTGTTAACAGTACTACGTACAAGGGAAGGTTTTAAAAGTCCGAATATACATGTTAAATAAATAGGTAAATATGATGTCACTACTTCGCGGATTTTCACCTATCGCGGCCGCGTCTGGAACCTATCTACCGCGATAAATGAGGGTTCACTGTACCTAGGCATGGTCATAGACACCAATCTCCACAAAGCCTTCCCATCAGACGACAGGATAGCAAGGCTGAGGAAGGTCGCGAGGCCTTTCCTCAATCAAGAAGAACTCCCAGCCCAAACGTGGTTACGTCTCCTCAGCCACCTCTTGTCCCTGGCCCGTCTCGTTCCCAACGGTCGCCTCAAAATGAGATCTCTGCAGTGGCGACTCGAGTCCCGGTGGAATCGAGGACACGATTCCCCGGACACTTTGGTCCCTGTGGGTCATGCGGAACAGACAGACCTCCCTTGGTGGGTAGCAGACGAGAACCTACGAAAGGGAGTGGATCTTCTCGTCCTTCCCCCGAATTTGATGTTGTTCTCGGACGCATCAAAGAAAGGGTGGGGAGCCCATGTTCTGAACCACAGGACCTCAGGCCTGTGGTCAGAATCAGAAAAGTACCTTCACATATACCTGCTAGAAATGAAGGCCGTGTTCCTGCACTTCAGAAGTTCTACCAAGTCCTGGCAGGCCACTCTGTGGTGGTGATGAGCGACAACACCACGGTGGTGGCTTATATCAACAAGCAGGGAGGTACCTTTTCAGAACAGCTATCCCATCTTGCAGTAGAGATTCTGAGATGGTCCGAAGTCCACTCGATCACACTAGCGGTTCACTTCATTTCAGGCAAAAGGAATGTGCTCGCCGACAGTCTGAGCAGAACGACGCAGATAGTGAGTACGGTGTGGTCTTTGGATCCTCAAGTAGCCAACAAAGTCCTGACTTTGTGGGGTTCCCCGACGGTGGATCTGTTCGCTACAGCGCTGAACTTCAAGCTCCCGCTGTACTGCTCCCCAATCCCGGACCCCAAGGCTCTCTGGCAGGATGCCTTCCAACAACGGTGGGACAACATCGATTTGTATGCCTTTCCCCCGTTCTGTCTGATGAGGAGGGTGCTCAACAAGACCAGAATATCGGTCAATCTATCAATGACTCTGATAGCTCCGCTATAGCATCATGCAGAATGGTTCCCAGACCTTCTGAAACTCCTCATGGAGGTTCCGAGAGAACTCCCTCCACGTCACGAGCTACTCAAACAACCACACGCCAACATCTTCCACAAAGCTGTAGCATCGCTTCGACTTCACGCCTGGAGACCATCCAGCATCTTCTCACGGAGAGATCATTTTCGCAACAAGTTGCGAACAGGATGTCTGGACACCTGCGCAAGTCATCCGCATGGGTCTACCAGGCAAAGTGGCGAGTCTTCTGTGGTTGGTGTCTTGGAAGGGGTATCTCTCCACTCGATGCCACTATTCCAGCAATAGCGAAGTTTCTCGTGTATTTGCGGGATTAAATGCGCCTTTCAGTCTCGGCAGTGAAAGGCTATCGCTCAGCCTTAAGTCTTGCCTTCAGGCTTAAAGGAGTGGACATTTCTTCCTCGCTGGAACTTTCCCTTCTCATACGAAGTTATGAACTTACCTGCCCTCAGTCGGAAGTGAGACCTCCTCCGTGGAACGTGGTTCAAGTTCTCTGAAGAGACCTCCCTACGAACCATTACGCCAGGCTTCAGATCGCCACCCTACCTGGAAGACGGTTTTCCTGCTAGCGTTGGCGTCAGCCAAGCGAGTCAGTGAATTGCTTGGTCTCTCGTACGACATCGCCCATTCAAGGGGATGGGGGGAGGTAACGTTCAGAATCGTCCCTGAGTTTGTTGCCAAGACTCAGAATCCGGGAGTGCCGGACCCTAGGTTCGACTCTTTCCAGGTTTCGAGTCTTCGTTCTGTAACAGATGACCCAGTTCATCTCCTACTGTGCCCAGTGAGGAGTCTGAGGTTGTATCTTAAAAGAACAGCTGCAGTTCGTCCCCAGGTGCAAGCCTTGTTTGTGAGCACTTTGAAAACGAAGAGGAGGGTCACCAGGAATACTATCACGGCCTGGATTCGCAAGGTAAATACACCTGGCCTTGAATCCTGACCCTTCTCCGGCACGTCGCCCTAGAGAGCATGATGTCGGGCATAGCTATGTCCCTGGCCTTCAAGAAAAATTATTTAGTGACGCAGGTCCTTCAAGCTGGGGTGTCGAAGCGTCAGACCACCTTTACGGCCCACTACCTGCAAGACGTGACACACGGGAGGCTCGATACGTTCTCTATCGGCCCTGTGGTGGCTGCACAACAGCTGGTCTAACCTCAGGCTCCTTAATGGACAAGTAGCAGAAGGTTGAGGGCATTGTTACCTGGTTTTAGTCTGCGTGAATGAAAAGATCTGTATGGCCTTTATTCTTTTCTTCCTCCTCTCCTCCCTTGGAGAAAGCAGCATCCTGGGTTCTCTGCACAGCTGACCTCGAACCACTGCAGGTAAACCATGCTCCCTTGCGTTCCTAGTATTAAGTGTAATACTGTCATGTCCCCATACCCTGACGAGGTGGTATTGGGAGAGTTTTAGCCTAGATTTCCATCTGAAGAACTCCAGGTCAACTTCCTAGGACGAGTCACTTCTTCACCTTCACACACAGCTTATGTAGGCCGCAGCAGTTTCACAGCATGCTAGCGAGGAGCAGGGACTCCTTATTTCTTGAGTACTTACACACTCGAATATGGAGTCCCCGGGCAAAGCCATAGCCAGTATGGCAGGGACGTACCTCCCTTCCTAAGGGTTGAGTCACCCCATGTAAATAGCGTGGTTTGTATTTCAGTCACGGAACAAATGACAAATTCGTAGATAATTTGTATTTTTCCTAACTATACAAACCTTAGCTATTTACACATATTTGCCCGCCAGCCCTGTCCCCCGGGATAAGTCCTACCTCTAAGCAAAGTGAAGCAATCACCGGTGTGTGTGGGGTGGGGGGGTAGCTAGCTACCCCTCCCTACCCCCCGCTAACTAGCGGTGGGGTAGTAAACCCTCGTTAAAATTCTTATGGCTCGTCATTCAGCTATGCCGAAGTAATTACCCCATGTAAATAGCTAAGGTTTGTATAGTTAGGAAAAATACAAATTATCTACGAATTTGTCATTTTCTCCCGTTCCTGCTCAACCAACGAGGGAGAAACTAAGTCCAACAGTCTCTCCTGCTAGTGTTGCTCTCCCTCGGGGGAGTTTCACTTACAGAGACTCCTCTTCGGAGGACTGTAGAAGGTCAGCTTGCTGATCCAACGGCCCCCAGAGAGCGTATCTGTCGCAAGGCTTGCCTTCCTCTTCACCAAAGAGGCCTTCCTTCACCTGCGGTGAAGAGGCGCCTCTTTGGTTCATCATCTTTGTTGCAGTCCTCCCACAGAGGAGCCTCGTCAGCGTTCACCGACTGTTCGTGCTATGGTCCTGGACCTCGCAGCGGATCGTTCGCGATCCCTTTCGGTGGAAGGTCGTCCTTTCAAAGGACACTTCGCCCTTCCACCCGACAGACCTGCTGATCTGCCGTCGCCGTTCCTGAGAGCTGATGCGCGCTACGCGCCTACGAAACCTGACTTGCATGCTCGTCAGGCATCGAACCCTATTACGGGGCATCAAGGGTGTATGCGCCATCGCGCGCATACGTCCCTTATGCGCCATGCTTATGATGGGCATGCGCTCCAACGTTCTGCCCGCCAGGCTTTGTCTGAGGTAGCGCGCCAGCGCTCACCTGCTCGTCAGTGCGCCACTGCGCGCCATCAACCTCTTACGCGTCATCGCTCTCCAACTCGTCAGCGCTCTCCTGCGTGCCAGTGCTCTCCCGCACGCCAGCGCACACTCACAGCGATCTCTCCTGCGCGCCACGATCTTCGGATCTGGGCGCTGTCGGGAAGTCAAAGAAGACTTCTCCTACGCGCCAGCGCTCGTCAACGCGCTAACTGCGGTCTCCAGCGTGCCAGCGCTCGCCATCGTGCAGTCACCCTTTCGCTCCCACGAGGGTATGCGTGCGCGCCCTGTGCGCCCGCGTCCATCCTCTCTTGCAGTTGTGTGCCACCATACTGACGCGCACAGGCTCCAACTGCGCGCCCGCGCGCCAGGGGTATATCTCCTGCACGCGCGCGCCCTACGACATCTACTGGGGCGCGCGAACTCACGCCCGCATGTCCAACAATCTGATCCTGCGCGCCCACAAGCGCGCGATCATTCGCCCGTGCTCGCAATCAGTCTCCTGCGCGCCCTCCTGTGTGCCCACAGTCTCCCGCGTGCGCTCCTACGTGCCATCACTCTCCTGCGTGCCCATGTGCGCCCTTGTAATCGCCTGTGCGTGCACGCGCCAGCAGTCTCCCACGCGCGACCCCTGGTATTCTCCATCGCGCGAGCACCATTACGCGCCCTCGCGCGCGCGGGGCTGCTGGACAACGCACGGCAAGGTTGCCATCGCCGCATTCCCCTCCCCGCAAGCGCATAACAGCGCGCATTGCGGCGGAAGGGAAACATCCAGAAAGGTCCAGGATCCCTTTTTCTTCTTTTCATGTGAACCCCCCTATGGAAACTCCTCCCAGGGATCCGTCGATCCCTGCTCCTCCAGAGGGAGTGTCTGACAGCGCGGCTGTCAGTCAACAACCATGGTTCGGTGCGCTAATCAGAGCAGTTGCGCAGGCTTTCAAGCCTGTTCTCTCTGAGTTAGGTCACAGATCCTTGGCTGTTTCTACCCCTCTAAAGAGAAAAAGAGATGTTCCGGACGTGTTGACTTCTCCGAGAGCTAAGTTGACTCCTCGCAAGCCTTCGAGGCAGCTGCCGGGTAGGGGCTGAAAGGAACTTGCCACCGTCTATGTTAGAGTCCTACATCCTTCCCAGGAAGGAGTCGAAGGACTCGAAGATGGTACCAAAATCCTCGACAAGACTTAGGATGGAGCCAGCTAGCCACTCGGAGAACGTCCCCGAATCTCCCCAAGAAGAGCCTTTGGGGACAGGAGACTTCGCTGCAAGTCCAACATCCGGATGAGATCTACAAGAGTCAGAGCATGCATTTTGGCAGGTTCTGACTCTTATGAGGGCTCTCAATGGGTTTGCCGACCCAGAGATCCCCCCTCGCGAGGGCAAAGACACGGTTTTGGACCGCGTATTTGGCACTCAAAAACCTTCTAAGACCAGTGCGGCCCTGCCCTGGTCTCAGGGGGATAAGAGTACCAGGGACAAGATCGCTGTTCAGCTTTCTGAGTTGTCCTCCTCCAACCGTTCCAGTGCCGGCAACAAGCTTCTCCCACCACCTCGTGTACAGCAAAGGAGGTACTTCGAGATCTTGGAGGAGCCTTGTTTAGCTCTTCCTCTCCACCATTCGTTGGAAGAGCTTACCAGGGGAGTCTGTCTTGAGAGACTCTCCAACCGGCAGGTCTCGTTCTCGGCAACCGAGATCCTTAACCAGGAGAAGGTTGCGAAGTGTGCTATGCAAGCCACTTCGTGGCTGGATATCTGGTTAGGGACCGTAGGTATACTGATGCGCTCTGAGGACTTCTCCAAAGAACGTACCAGGAAAGCTATGGAGACGTTCCTCCTCTCAGGCACTCGCACGATTGAGTTTCTGGCCCACCAAGTCTCAAACTTGTGGGCAAACACCATCCTGAAATGTCGGGATGCGGTGGCTGAGAGGTTCCATCAGAAGGTCCCTAGCACCGAGATAAATAGGCTCAGGCATTCTTCCTTTAGACGGAACGAACTTGTTTGAGTCTAAGGATGTGTAACAGGCCGCTGAGAGGTGGAGGAAATCCCACCAAGACTCCCTCCTTCATAGGGCTTTGACATCTAAGCCCTATAAGCCTCCAGCACCCCAGCAGTCCCGTCCGACCAAGACCACAAAACCAACGGCAGCAGCGAAGACAGTGGTGTCTAAGCCCTTTCTTGTTAAGGACAGGAAAGGCAAAAAGTCCTCCAGAGGAGGTAAGAATCCTAGAGGGAGCAGCCGAGGCCGCAAACGCTAGGATTGGCAGTCCCCCTGCATGTCCACCAGTTGGGGGATGCCTACAAAGTTGCGCAGACAGGTGGCAGCAACTCGGGGCCGATTCCTGGACGATTTCCGTAATCAATCAGGGATATCGCGTCCCGTTCACAACATCTCTACCTCCCCTGACGACGAATCCAATGTCATTGAGCTCCCTTGCCATGGGATCAGCAAGGGGGCAAGCCCTTCGGGCAGAAGTCCAGACCTTGTTGAAGAAGGGCGCTCTCCAAGAGGTCGTCGATGGGTCCCCAGGCTTCCTCAGTCAACTCTTTCTTGTAAAGAAGGCGTCTGGAGGCTGGAGACCAGTCATCGACCTCTCAGCTCTGAACAAGTTTGTCAAACAAACTCCGTTCAGCATGGAGACCGCAGACACGGTCAGACTAGCAGTGAGACCGCAAAACTTCATGTGTACACTGGATCTGAAGGACGTATACATCCAGATCCCAGTCCATCCGTCTTCAAGGAAGTACTTAAAATTCAGCCTAGACAACAAGGAGTACCAGTTCAAGGTGCTTTGTTTCGGTCTCCACAGCACCACAGGTTTTCACCAGAGTGTTCACCCTAATGTCTTCGTGGGCACACAGGATCGGCATCCGTCTCCTCCGTTATCTGGACGACTGGCTGATCCTAGCAGACTCGGTGTCATCCCTTCTTCAACACCGGGACAAACTTCTGGGACTTTGCCAGGATCTGGGGATCATGGTAAATCTCGAGAAGTCCTCTCTGGTTCCCACTCAAAGACTGGTATATCTAGGCATGGTTATAGACACCAATCTCCACAAAGCCTTCCCATCAGACGACAGGATAGCTAGGCTGAGGAAGGTCGCAAGCCCTTTTCTCAGACGAGAAGAACTTCCAGCCCAATTGTGGTTACGTCTCCTCGGTCACCTTTCATCATTGGCTCGTCTAGTTCCCAACGGTCGCCTCAGGATGAGATCTCTGCAATGGCGACTCAAGTCCCGGTGGAATCAAGGTTACGATTCCCCGGACGTCCTGATCCCTATGGGACCTGCAGAACGGACGGACCTTCAGTGGTGGGTGACAGACGAGAACCTACGAAGAGGAGTGGATCTTCTCGTCCTCCCCCCGGATTTGATGCTGTTTTCGTACGCCTCAAAGAAAGGGTGGGGGGCCCACGTACTGCACCACACGATCTCAGGCCTGTGGTCAGAATCAGAAAAGTGCCTCTATATAAATCTTCTAAGAGATGAAGGCCGTCTTTCTGGCCCTTCAACAGTTCCAACAATACCTGGTGGGTCACTCTGTGGTGGTGATGAGCGACAACACCACAGTAGTGGCTTGCATCAACAAGCAGGGAGATACCTTTTCGAAGCAACTATCCCATCTTGCAGTAGAGATACTGAGATGGGCCGAAGTCCACTCGATTCCGCTATCGGCATGTTTCATTCCAGGCAAAAGTAATGTGCTCGCCGACAATCTGAGCAGAGCGTCTCAGATAGTGAGTACCGAGTGGTCTTTTGATCATCTAGTAGCCAACAAAGTCCTGACTTTGTGGGGTTCTCCGACTGTGGATCTGTTTGCAACAGCTCTGAACTTCAAGCTTCCGCTGTACTGCTCCCCAGTCCCAGACCCCAAGGCTCTCTGGCAAGATGCTTCCCAACAACGGTGGGACAACATCGACGTTTACGCCTTTCCCCCGTTCTGTCTGATGAGGAGGGTGCTCAACAAGACCAGAACATCGGTCAATCTTTCGATAACCCTCATAGCTCCGTTATGGCATCACGCGGAATGGTTTTCGGACCTTCTGCAACTCCTAACGGAGCTACCTAGAGAGCTCCCTCCACGGCACAATCTACTCCGACAACCACATGCCAACATCTTCCACAAAGCCGTAGCTTCGCTACGACTTCATGCCTGGAGACTATCCAGCATCTCCTCGCTGAGAGAGGATTTTCGCAACAAGTTGCGGAAAGGATGTCTGGACATCTGCGAAAGTCATCAGCAGCTGTCTACCTGGCAAAGTGGAAAGTCTTCTGTGGTTGGTTTCGTGGAAGGGGTATATCTCCACTTGATGCCACTATTCCAACAATAGCGGAGTTCCTCGTGTTTTTGCGTGAAGAAATGCGCCTTTCAGTCTCTGCAGTGAAAGGCTATCGTTCAGCCTTAAGTCTAGCTTTCAGGCTGAAAGGAATGAACGTTTCTTCTTCGCTGGAACTTTCCCTACTCATACGAAGTTATGAACTTACCTGCCCTCAGTCGGAAGTGAGACCTCCTCCATGGAACGTGGTTCGAGTTCTCAGGTCTCTTAAGAGACCTCCCTATGAACCATTATGCCAGGCTTCAGATCGCCACCTAACCTGGAAGACGGTGTTCCTACTAGTTTTGGCTTCGGCCAAGCGTGTTAGCGAACTTCATGATCTCTCGTATGACATCGCCCATTCAAATGGATGGGGGGAGGTAATGTTCAGATTCGTCCCTGAGTTTATTGCGAAGACTCAGAATCCGGGAGTAGCGGATCCTCGGTTCGACTCCTTCCGGATTTCTAGTCTCCGTTCTGTAACAGATGACCCAGACCATCTCCTACTATGCCCAGTAAGGAGTTTGAGGCTATATCTTAAAAGAACAGCTGCAGTTCGTCCTTATGTGCCAGCTTTATTTGTTAGCACAGGATGGACTAAGAGGAGAGTCACTAGGAACACCATCTCTGCATGGATTCGTTGGGTGATTCATCTGGCCCTGAATCCTGATCCTCCTCTGTCACGTCGCCCTAGAGCTCATGATGTCAGGGGCGTAGCTACGTCCCTGGCCTTCAAAAAGAATTTTTCAGTGACGCAGGTCCTTCAAGCTGGGGTGTGGAAGTGTCAGACAACCTTTACAGACCACTACCTGCAAGACGTGACCCACAGGAGGCTCGATACGTTCTCTATCGGCCCTGTGTTGGCTGCACAACAGCTGGTTTAAAACCTCAAGCTCCTTATTGGACAAGTAGCAGAATGTTGAGGGCATTGTTACCCGGTTTTAGTCTGCATGAATGAAAAGGTTTGACTGGCCCTTATTCTTTTCTTCATCATCCCCTCTCTTGGGGAAAGCAGCATCTTAGGTTCTCTGTATAGCTGACCTCAAACCACTGCAGGTAAACCATGTTTCCTTGTGTTCCTAGTATTAGGTTAATACTGTCACGTCCCCATACCCTGACGAGGTAGTATTGGGAAAGTCCTAGTCTACAAGTTTCCATCTAAAGAACTTCAGATCAACTTCTTAGGACGAGTCACACTTCGTTATGCCTTCACACACAGCTTGTGTAGGCCGCAGTCCTTGCGTAGCAAGGTTCTTGCGAAGTGCAGGGACTCCTTATTTCTTGGGTGCTGACACACTCAAATAACGAGTCCCCGGGCAAAGCCAAAAAGCCAGTACTGGCTGGGACGTCCACCCTTCCTAATGGGTGAGTCACCCCTATTAAATAGCGTGGTTTGTATGTCAGTTACGGAACAAATGACAAATTCGTAGATAATTTGTATTTTTCCTAACTATACAATACCAGTGGGGATTGCAAGGTGAAACCCCTGCTGGTGTATCACTCCGACATCCCGTCTCCGTCTCCGCTCGAGATTTTGATGGCTTTCACGCAGATCAAGCTGAAGCCGATTATGAAAATTTTGACGATCCTAAGCCTGTTGCTCAATCTGAAGTTGCCGAGATTGTTGCACTCATGAAGTCCATGGGTCTGGAAGTTGATGAGGTCGACATTGACACGCTTATCGAGGAGCATTTATAGGAACTTATGACAGATGACGTGAAGGAGTTGGAGGCCATGTGAGTGAAAGTCGTTCAGGAAGAGTACAGCGGGGGGAGGAGGATGCCCCACTGAAAATGACAGAAATTAAGGAGAGTATATGGCTACATTTAAATAGTAGCTCTCGCAGAAAAGAAACACCCAGAAAAAATTCTCGCAGGTCGCGTGCTTGAATACGGTAATGAAGTTTGTCCGAGTCAATTCAGAAAATTTTAAGAAGCCGGCAGAAACAAGCTTCTTTGGATGAGTATTTTAAAAAGAGGCTTACAGGTGCCAGATAAAAAACGAAATTAAAAGTGGCAGTGATGAAGAAAATACGTAGTGTAATTATATTTAGAAAATATAAAACGTAAAGTAAAAAAAAAAATTACTGTAGTAAAAGAAAAAAAAAGAAATTTTATTCTAAGTTTATCATGAAATTTAGTGATAATAATTTCTGCCATTTGTAAAAGTTTCTTAAAATTTAGTGTTAATGTTTTCTGTCATTTATATACTGTATCTGTTTTGTAAAGTTAAGTGTTTACGTTTTCTGCAATTTGTTAACGTTTTCCGTCATTTCTTGGACATCGCCTCACTCCAAAGGTAAGGTTCCGCATTTTTTTTACTGTATTTTTACTGTTTGTTCTAATTAAACACTTCTTTTACAGGTTACCAATGGTTAATTTATTATTAAATGACCAAAATACATTACTTTCCATACACTTAGTACTGTTTAGTGGTGTGTATCCTTTTTATAATCTTTTAACGTTGTGTTTTTGTAGGGTCTGGAACGAATTAGGCTATTTACTTGTAAAAGAGTACTCACATGATGAAAAAGTCACTTTATGAAAGCCATTATGGAACCAATTAATTTTGTGTTGTGAGGTATTACAATACAGGTTTGAATTGTTAGAAAAAATACAAATTACTTCCAAATTTGTCATATTACCTTAAAATTTGTGGTGTCGCAAAAAATACATTTTTTACATTTATTTTCAGCTGGAAGTGGAGACCTAAAAAACAAAATTGATCAGCACAAAAAAGACACAAGAGTCAGCACACATCGCCACGGCATTCAGAGAGCAGCTAAGCATAAGAAAAGGGTCCAGCTAGAGAAGAAAGTATTTCGAAATCAACTTGTAGAGAGGAAGGCAAGTTATGTACAGTATTTTTATCATAATCTTTAAAAGGAGCAAAATTATAGAGTAAAAAGGTTCTACCCATTGACTCGGGT
Source organism: Palaemon carinicauda (assembly GCF_036898095.1). Lineage (NCBI taxonomy): Eukaryota > Metazoa > Arthropoda > Malacostraca > Decapoda > Palaemonidae > Palaemon > Palaemon carinicauda. The sequence goes on along the minus strand of NC_090725.1, from coordinate 162,133,589 downwards.
ATCTTTTTTTAATTAGTAGGCAATGCATTTTTGTTCCTATACAAATACAAGCCATCATTCTTTACCATAAGAGAAGAATAATAGCGAAGGCTGGAATACGGCTGTTAAACTTTTAACGAGGTGTCATCAACTGGTACCACTCTGATGGTCCAGCACTATGCTGCAGTGGAGGGGCTTGAGAGTCTCAATGATGGGCTGGGTGATGGTGGTGGGGTGATTATCCACCCCGGCAGGTTCAACCATACCACTAAGGCCAGTTCTGAGAGACCTGACTAAGATTGGATCTCTATAAGCCTTCTTTATTTCAGTTTTCCTCTTCTTGGTCAATTTGAATTTTGTTAATGACCCATATTAAAACATTGACCAGTTTCTGTATATTCTTCAAATTTAGATGCCATCATCCTCTGGCAGACCCCATTGGGTGTAGACTTATTCTGTTAAGAGTCGGGCTCCAGTGATCTGGTTGTAAGTCATCCCATGGGTGATGCCAGACATTGGAGTCGTTAGTGGGAGGGGTAACTACCCCTATTGACCAGTGTACTCCCACCTAAAGAGGGGCAGCCCCTCCAATAGAAGACTGGTTCCTGCTGAAGCCTCTTCTCATGATGAGCCGCATGGGATAGGAGGACTGGCATCCTCTGATAAGAGGTGGATAACTGGGTTGCTCCGTCTATGGAAACAAACCCTTCTGGTGATGACCTGGAAAATACAAACATAGGCCTCAGTACAGACTACTCGAACTTTGGTTTTAATATATTAATGTTAAAACCTTATTCACATCATGTAAAGAATGATTATAAGAAAACACTTGAGAAGAAGAGAGAGAGAGAGAGAGAGAGAGTTAGAAACGATGACAGGACTGAAAAATATAGAAAAGCAGAAGTATTACCTGGCCACTATGAGGAAGTGAAATATGAAAATTTTGTAAATTTTGTAATTTGAAAATGGAAGACATGAACATGTGAATGTTTTTAAAGCTAATAGGGAAATAGTGAATATATGTGGAGGGCAGCCAAAAATTCTTCCCTAGGGAAATGGAAGTCTTGATAGAGTCACTATCCCCAATACAAAGCGAAAGTTAAAATGAGAAAGAGAGTTGGTAAACAATGTATACCTCTTGCTACTTTGATTGTAACATTTAATTAATTTAGACTACCTAATACAGGGTATTATTAAAGCTGTTTGGCTATCTTTGAACGTGAACCCATCCATCCCTTCAACATTGCTGTTATTGTCAAATGTATGGCCATTTAAGCTAGAAGTGCGAAGAAAAAGTAAATAATAAGCCAGCTGTTCGGGCCTACTGTGGAAAAAATAGTTATGAAGCATTCACAGAAAATCCAAGTTGAATACAGTGTGGGGAAGCTCGCCCAGCTGCATCTAAAAGCTGTGTTAAGTTTATTTATGAGAAATAAATTCAGGCCATTAGGAACATGGAAAGAGTTACTTTTCAAGAGGCTTGTAAAAGAGCTCTTGAAAAGCAGATAAGGCCAGCCCTTTTCACTGGTTTTGAAGAAAAACTTGTCAAAACACGCCAATGAAAATAGTGCCCTCTCTTCCAACATAAAGAAAGATATAAAAGTAGTTAAAGTCCCATTGAAAGTTTATATCCAGTAAGTGTGGAAATATCAAAACAGATACTTAAGGATCTAAAAGATATTCAAAAGCCGTCTACAGTGAGCCCTCGTTTATCGCGGTAGATAGGTTCCAGACCCGACCGCGATAGGTGAAAATCCGCGAAGTAGTGACACCATATTCACGTATTTATTTAACATGTATATTCAGACTTTTAAAACCTTCCCTTGTACGTAGTACTGTTAACAAACTACCCTTTAATGTACAGAACACTTAATGCATGTACTACAGTACCCTAAACTAAAACAGGCACAAATATTAAAGGCGATTTTATATCATGCGTTTCCTAAACACGCCAAAAAGCCCGATAAAAAATGGTAACCAATGTTGTGTTACGTTTATCTCTGATCATAATGAAGAAACAAACGCATTTACACATCTATGTATAGGTTAGTTTTTGCATAGATTATATTGATTATTCAGTACAGTATGTTGATTTTGTTATTACCAATGTTTTACTTAATTTTTCTTAGGACTTCCAAATGAAATGTTTTTCTTTATGACGCCGCCTGAAACGACGGCGTCATAAAGTACGCTTAGTAAACAAACGAAGGCATTTAACGCGCATGATGAAAGTGATAAATAATGATATTACAGTAAAAGCTTTTAGAAAATATGTTATTACAAATATTATTTACCGTATCTATATAAAATCATACATACGTAGCAAAGCATGAAAACAATTTACGAGAGAGAGAGAGAGAGAGAGAGAGAGAGAGAGAGAGAGAGAGAGTTGTTTTATGTACGTAAATGTAAATTTTAAACAAAAAAAAAATAGCCCCATTTCATATAAAATAGGTTTTTACAAATATTTTACTTTATCATATTACAGTAGTCTGTATAATACTGTAAAGTTCAGTACAGTATGTTGTTGTTATAGTCGTGGCGATGAAATTCTCACGAAACAAAAAAGGGATTTTGACGAAGGAAAAATCTATTTCTGGGGAGAGACCTGTGGCGCCCGGTGAAAAGGGTCCTTCTAATATACCTTTTCTGATAAAACCTTCCAATTATACCAGAGAAAGATAAAAGCATGAAATGCAGAGGTTACAACCCTCGCGCGAGCACCTTGTGGGTGTCGTGTATAAAACACGGCATTTGATTACAACAGCTGATTCATTCTCTCTCTCTCTCTCTCTCTCTCTCTCTCTCTCTCTCTCTCTCTCTCTCTCTCTCTCTCTCTCTCGTGTTATACAATACTTACATATAGATGAAGAAACTAAAATTAGTTTTCTTAGTGTCAATTAAATACGAAACGAAAAAATTATGCCGAGTTTACATCCATTTCAATCGTTGCTAAAAATACGGCATCCGATTTCATCAGCAAACCACTATTTTTTGGGAAACATCATTTTATTCTAGAAAATTGCTACTCTTTAAATAGTTAATTGCACATTAAGAAAGCGTGTACTTTTGTTTTTAAATTTCGAGTGTGTTTTAAAAATCGAGTATTGTTGACTTCTTTTTGTTTTACTTTTGGCTGTGATTAGATCAGATGACGTCTAGCTGCCGCTCATGAGAGTGTACGAATACACTAACAAAGTATCGTTTATACCATTTCTTAACTTATTCAAACCGTCTACAGTATACAGTTGATATTACATAAGCACCAATGTGTTATAACCTATCAAATTTTTTTGTTTATTACATTTAAAACAACACACACTCTCTCTCTCTCTCTCTCTCTCTCTCTCTCTCTCTCTCTGTGGGCTACTTTTCACTACCTCCCATTCCTTACCTCTCTCTATCTCTCTAACAAATGATATTTTTGTTGCTCCTCAAAGTTTCATTTATATTGAAAATCAATCATGATTCAATTTTCCTTACTTTCTCCAATCTCGCAACATCGGTCACATCGCGGTATTTTCGAAATTTCCGGAAAATCCGCGATATATGTATATACATGCGTTATGAAAAAAAATCTGCGAAGTGGTGAATCCGCGATGGTCGAACCGCGAAGTAGCGAGGGATCACTGTACTCCCATTCGGAAAAATATTACAAACCTGTCTCAGGCCGTGTCCTTGCCTGATTTGACGGAGGTTCAACTTAAAACCAATTTACCTGGTGCACCTGTAGTGTGAAAGGTGCAAATACCTGGTAGATCACAACCTTTTGATAAAAAGAGAGCGACCTCCATCTCTCTCGCCCCCTTTCCATAAGAAACATTAAAGACATGACTTCAGATAAATCTGATGTCTTGTCTGCTGATGTTTCTGATCAACTAAAAAACAACTTAAACAAATCAGAATTTCAAGTTGATGTCCACCATCCATCTCAACAATTAGATCAAAAGGACATAAAGAAAAAGACAAACAAAACTCAATATATCAAGATCCTCTCTAGAGATACTACCGGGAAATATTGTTAGATCAAAGATTGCTAAATGAGAAGACTTCATCCAAGGTGTCTTTCAAAAAATAAACCATAGTTTTTTTCCTCCTTTCTGCAGTGGAATTGTCAGGGTTTAAGGGCAAAATATGAAGAACTTTTCTGGGCTTAAGCCATGTCGTCCTGATGGAAGCTTCCTATAGACAGCTTTCTAAGGGATATTTGGCTACAGTGATACTCCCAGAGAATTGACCATAGGTCTCCAGAATTCTAACTCCTGGCGCGAGTATCCTTAAAATTTTTCTTAAGGATATCGCATAATATCAGGGGATGTAATCTTGATATGACACATGGTAATCTTCATCCCGAATAGCATTTTCGCTTTGAGGGGGAAGAGTGGCGAAATTGAAGGAGAGCCGTTATCAAGGTTATCCTTCCTCCCCTACTATTATAGGGCTCCAAGATGGCGCTCATTCCTATTTCAGTAGCGCTTTAGCACGGTGTTCTCCCTGCTTATCTAGTGTTTTAGGTCGCTATTCTCGAGGAATTATTATGCATTCTTCAGCCTCTGGAAAGTTGAGTATTTAATCTTTACAGTGTTTAATTTTTAGCTTCCTTCTCACAATGAAATTAGCATAATTTAATGTGTTTATTGGAGCATAACCAGTTACCGGAGGCGCCATTTTGGGCGCTGTCGTTCGTCATGCATGCTTTATTTAGTCAGCTGAACGACATTCCCGGTATTTAGCTTTATTGAATTATAGCTATTTAGGTAAAATTATACTAGTGAAGGTAAGATCATACAAATAATTTTCCTCTTCCTAAATGTGCCGATCGTATACGTTAGAGTCTCGGTGATATAGGTAGCTGAGATCTCGCCCCGCACTAGGCTAACCTAGCCTATGCGCTTTAGTATACTTTCATAAATTCCCGTTTACCCTTGCGTATCGCTTTATTAATTCAACAGGAGATAGTATATCTCCTAGAATTAATTATATAATTTGATATTCTTCGTCTTCGGAGAATTAAGGGTAAACCTTCCTTCCCTCTGAGTGCTGCTAAGCGACAACCCTATCTTGGTCTCGCCATAGAGTAGTACACTCCGGCTTGACTAGGCTAATGTTTCTGTCATCCCCCTTGCCGGTGAGTATCCCGGCTTGCCTTTACGACAGTAACTCAGAGTATTCAGTCTTTGGTGACGGCTTGGCTGCCGGGTGAGTAGTCACTCCCCTGCCGGCTTACAGTTGTAGGGGTAGGAAGCTTAGCTTCCCTAGTCCGCATCTGAAGTGGTAGTACAATGCCGCCATCTTCTCCCCTGCGGTCTAGAAGACAAGTCTTGTTTCGGCAGACCCTAGGCTGAAGAATCGACATTCTTCTGCCGCCCAGGATGGTGCCGATATTGAAACAAGGTTTCAACTGTGTTTGGAAACGGCGGCAATTCTACCGCCTTCTCCCGGCACAACATACAAGACCCTTTCCCTGCCCCTCTCTGTCCTTTAGCGATAGCCTAGCCATCGCATGTCTGTGGCTGGTGTCCTACAATCTCCCCGCTTGCCGGGTAGAACGTGGCGCCGGCAGGGCTCCTACATAGGCAACTTTCCCCTACGGATGCAAGGATTCAAAGGAATATTGTTGAATCCTTTTTAATCTCCTGTACCAAAGGTAGAAATTTGAATTTAAGCCCAGGTCTGTTTTCCGTTAATCCAGTGTTAATAACCTTTTTTCTAACATCTGACTGTTCCGGAATTATTAAGAAATTGACACCTGTTGGATCCCCTTCTCCTGTATAAATACAATGTCTTTGTATATGTATTCTCGTTGTTGAATCTGTTATTGTCCCTAATGAACGAAAGTACTAACTCCAATCAAGTCTTTTAATTTTTCCTTTCGTGGCTATAATACACATAAACATACATACGTACATATATATATATATATATATATATATATATATATATATGTATATATATATATATATATATATATATATATATATATATATATATATATATATGTATATATATATATATATAAATATATATATATATATAATATATATATATATATATATATATATATATATATATATATTATATATATATATATATATATATATATAATATATATATATATATATATATATATATATATATATATATATATATATATATATGTATATATATATATATATTATATATATATATATATATATGTATATATATATTTATATATATATATATATATATATATATATATATATATATATATATATATATATATATTTATTTATTTATATATATATATATATATATATATATATATATATATTATATATATATATATTATATATATATATATATATATATATATATATATATTATATATATATACAGTGATGCCTCAGGATACGAAAGTAATCCGTTCAGGATACGGTTTCGTATCCTGAGTTGCGTTTTACATGTAAATAGCCTAATCCGTTCCAAGCCTTATGAAAAGACACCTTTACTTTCATTAACCCAACCGTTAAAAACAGCTTAATCCATTCCAGAAACCACTATGAGATTATTCAATAATGTAGTTATAGCCTAGTTATCCCCCCCAATCCCTAAGAAACGGTCCGTTTTCTTTACTACTGTATAAAAGTTACGGTACTGTATGTAAAGCATTTGGATCAGTGAAGGTGTATTGTTACCTGTACGTACACCTAAATTAAGGTTACAGTTAATTAGTGTAACAAAAAAGTTGAAACTTACCTTTTCATTGAGACGATGTCCGATAGCGAAGTCGCGGCAGAGGAGGATGGCATAAGGCAGAAAACGTAACAAGTGACAGACTACGTTCAGTAATTTACACACTTAACACATTAACACTTTAACTTTACAAAATAAAAAAATTGCAGAAATAATTAACACTTAACATTACGTATGGAAAACTATAAAATGAAAGAAAAAATTACTTTAACACTTAACGGTAACATAAAACTAAAATTGAATTTTTTTTTTTGCTTTTTTATAACTTTACGTTTTTCATATTTTCTAAATCTCTTCTACTTCTTCATCACTTTCTTTTTTCTGTTTCTTTTCTTTACTTTCCCCTTCTAATTCTTCATCACTTCCTCTTTTCTGTTTCTTTTCTTCACTTTCACCTTCATCTTGGCCTACTAATACCGCTGGCCTCTTTAATAAGAAACTATCCATTGAAGCTTGTTTCTGCCTACTTTTCAACACATTTCTAAAATGCGTTAGGCAAACGTCATTGCAGTGTTGAAGCGCACGGTTGGTATAAACTTTTTCTGGATGTTCCTTTTCGATATAGTCTGCCATTTTATGGAAACATGCGAGAATTTCCTTAATGTCTGCCGTTTTCAAAGGTGTAACATCCTCATCATCACCGCTAGAGAACTGCTCTTGAACAACACTCACTTGCATCGTCTCCAACTCCTTCAGGTCGTCCGTCGTCAACTCCTCGTGGTGCTCCTCGATAAGTTCATCTATATCCTCGGCGCTAACTTCCAGCCCCATGGACGTACCAAGATGTACGATGTCAGCCACCTCAGACTGCTGAATGGGTTCAGGATCGTCAACGATCTCGGCTTCGCCTCCAGGCTTCCCGAACCCCTCGAAGTCTCGTGCAGAGACAGCATCAGGCCACAGCTTCCTCCAAGATGAGTTCAGGGTACGCCTCGAAACTTCCTGCCAAGCGAGATCGATGAGTTTGAGGCATATCATGATATTAAAGTGATCTTTCCAGAATTCACGCAGAGTGAGGTTTGTACTCTCTGTGACTTGGAAACATCTCTGGAAGAGATGCTTCGTGTACAATTTTTTAAAATTTGAAATAACTTGCTGGTCCATGGGCTGGAGGAGAGGGGTGGTGTTAGGCGGTAGATATAGGAC
>NC_090725.1:162105729-162120729 GCF_036898095.1 Palaemon carinicauda | reverse complement strand
TCCTATTTAAAAAAAATAAGAATAGTTAAATATTTTTATATAATTGTCTTATTTTATGTTGCCTTTTAGTCAAAATAGCATTTAATCACTGCCTAGTGAATCATCAGGGTAATTTCAAAGTATGTATGTGTGTGTTTCTCTACTGTGTATGTGTGGACTAGGTGAGTGATACATACATACACAGGCAAGGCTATGCCTTCATTTCTTCGATATATATTTCCTATAAAATAGTTTTTATTTGCTCATCTGAATAAAAGGGCATGACTAATATTCATTATCATGGGAATTGGATACATAACGATACAGCTTACTAGCCTAGTAAGTAATTGTTTTATTGAAAACATTTCACGTAATTTCTTGGATTCAGCTTTTCCTAGGCTACACGAAACTGCAATCAAAACACCCGTCATTTCACGATGTTTACATATAAATAATGACTTAATTCTAAGATTATTCATATACGTGCTGCATAAAACAATGAATCAGTAACAACTCTTACCTTTCAAATGGCTAATGGTGATTAAATGAAGAGTTAATCATGAAATAAACTTTAATGTCCAGAGACTCGTGCGTGGAGAGAACAGGTCATTGCATGTATAATATTATTGTTTTGGTTTGGCTTATGGACGAGAGATGGCAGGAGCTATATGTGTTTCCCAGTGACTGCCTTTATTTGAGAGGGTGTTAAAAAAAACGGCGGGTAATATGAAACGTTTTTTTGAGCAACTTTGAAAAAATGAGAATATTTCTCCAGCGCAAAATTTCATTTTTGAGGAGTCGGAGTCGGTGGAATTTTACCGACTCCACCTCCGACTCCTCTAGTCCATAAATTGGCCTCGACTCCGACTCCCCAGCCCTGGCTTGAATACAGTATTTAAGTGACATTTGCCCTAGTCATTTCAGGAACGTTTAAAGAAGCTGGCAGAAACAAGCTTCATTGGATAGTTGTTAAAAAACAAGCTTTTGGTACTAGTAGGCCAAGAGGAAGCTCAAAGTGATCCAAAAAGAAAGAAAAGTGGCAGTGATGAAGAAAATAAGTAATTAAATTTAGAAAATACAAAATTAGAAAAAGACCCAAAAAAATATCTTTACTTTCAAGTTTATCGTAAAATTTAAATGTTAATGTTTTCTGCCATTTATTAATAAATTCTGTAAAGATAAGTGTTCATGTTTTCTGCCACTTGTTAATGTTTTCTGCCATTTGTTATCCTCCTCTACTTCCCTGCCACTTCCCTCTCGAATATTGCCTCCAAATTTAAGGTTCCACATTTTTGTTACTGTATTTTCCATTTACTATTGGTTTGTTTTACTCTTTGCTTTAATTATACATTTACTTTACAGGTTATTAACGGTTAGATTATTTTGGTTTTGTTTGATTAAGTTTAGCCATATAAACATTTAATGTGGTGTTTTAGTAGTGCCTGGAACAAATTAAGGAAAATGTGGGAATTAACATTAATGGAGAATACCTTAACAACTTGAAATTTGTAGATGACGCAGTTCTATTTAGTGAATTGTCGGGTGAATTGCAGTATAGGATAAAAGGTTTGAAGAGAAAACAGAAATATAGGACAGTAAATGAATATGAGTAAAACTAAAGTAAGGTTCACAGAAAATGTAGTGTGACAAAAAATGAAGGTTATAAAATTAATGAACCCGTAGAGATGGCTAATGGGTACATATACGTACTTAAAACAGATAGTGTTTCCCCAGGATATGAGACTAAAATTAAAAGAAGGATAAGCATAGGATGGAGACCTTTTGGTAAACAAAATGAGATTAGGAAACGTAAAATGCCACCTTCTCTTAAATGTAAAGTATTTAATCAGATGGTCGTACAGTACTGACTTTAACTATACTGTACATCAGAAACTCAGAGCCTTACTAAAGCCATGGAACATAAGCTAGTTACAACTCGAGCAACGGAAAGAATAATGAGGGGAATAACACAAAGTGACAGAAAAAGAGCAACATGAATATGAGAGCAAACTCTAGTAGAGGATATTCTAACTTGTAAGATAAAGAAATGGACATGTGCAGGATATATAATGAGAATGACATATAATAGATAGACATAAAAAAACAAAAAGCAGAATGGGTCTCTGGAGATTGCAAACAAAATGAGGGAAGGAAGAGAAAACTATGGATTGATGAGCTAAGAAAGTTTGCAGGTGTTGACTGGCATAGAAAGACCATAAACAGACGGGAATGGAAGGACATGTCTGAGAACTAGCAGAAACTAAGGAAGATATACATACTTGTACAGTATATATTGGTTACACATGATATAAACCCTTTACTTTAATCCCTTCGTAATGAGACAGCAGATAATTATTATAACTTGCTAAGCTACAACCCAAGTTGGAAAAGCAGGATGCTGTAACCCCAGGGGCCCCAACAGGGAAAATAGCCCAGTGAGGAAAGGAAACAAGGGAAATGAAAATATTTTAAGAACGGTAATAACATTAAGATAAATATTTCCTATATAAACTATAAAAACTAACAAAACAAGAGGAAGAGAAATTAGATAGAAAAATGTGTCTGGGTGTACCCACAAGCAGGAAAACTCTAACCCAAGGTAGTGAAAGACCATGGTACAGATGCTATGGCACTACCCAAGACTAGAGAACAGTGGTTTGTTTTTTGTGTGTCCTTCTCCTAGAAGAGCTGCTTACCTTAGCTAAAGAGTCTGTTCTACCCTTACCAAGAAGAAAGTACCAACTGAACAATTGCAGTGCAGTAGTTAAAGCCTTGCACACTTACTCCATGATAACTTACATTTCCATGTTTGTCAGTTTTACTGTTTATTTTAGAATAAATTTTCAAGTCTGTTTTTTTTCTATTGAAATTTACTTTAAACAACCAAAAATCATTGTGAAGTGGTTACTGTACAGAATAATTTTTAGAAATTTATTTTGTTATATTTTACTCAAAATTATAGTAAAGCATCATTATTCTTTATGTAAAACAGATTTATATTGATTGTGGAGTGATTATTTGATTGCACAATAATTCTTCTATAGATAGGCTAGCCTGCGAAAGATATAAAACTACAGTACTCATTGGCAACGAACTTTGTGTTATACAAAACTTTAAAGAAAATATCAGTTTGTCTCCTTTGACACAAGAAGTCTACTATAATGTATAGTTACAAAAAATACAAAGAACAAAAACTTATCATCTGGTGACAGAGGAAACATATTTCTGCATCCAAGAGAGATTGTTTTTTTAAGCTTGCTTGAATTATTATTGAGAGAGCAATAGGGGATGGGGCAGGTACTTACATTAAGTTGAAGAGTATGTAATATCAGTTGCTGCCTAGTAAATTGGCTTACAGAAAAGGCAATAGGCCCAACACACAGGAGTGGGAAGAAAATGGAGTAAAGCAGTGGCCTCCCTACATTAGTTTTAAGGTACCTCTCTGCAAGTTGTCTTGATGCAAGCATAATGATCAATATGAATATTTGTTTGTCACTTGTACAAGCAAAAAAAAAAGAAAACTGCAGGTTGTTAATGCTAATGGTCAGTTCTGTCTGCCTGCACATTAATCTGAAGTATAATGTTAGTATCTATATACATTTTTTTAGTCATGTTCTTTATCTCTGTTCAGAGTAACATGGGTAATAATATTAAGTCTGAAAGAGAGATTATTAAGTGCATTGTGGCATTGGGTAAATTACATGGGAAACCTGAGTCAGAAGTTAAGAATATAAATGGTATTGATTTTTTCCTCTTGACTTTTACATATTAGAAATTTTGGCATTTCACATTCTATCCTCCTGGATAGTGTGAGATATAGCATTTTGTTTTTTTAAAGCAAGGTCCTTACCCCTAACCTCCCTTTGTCAGTTAAAATTATAATTTTATGAATAGTACTTACCTGGCAGTTATATATATATAGCTAGGTCTCTCTGACTTCCGGCAGAATTTATTCGAAAATCATGGCAACCGCCTTGTGGTGGTTGTGCGGTTAGGTGGTTAACAACCCTTACAGGGTGGTACCTGGAATCATTCCCGTTTTCTGTTCTTCAGATTATCTCTGCCGGTTGGATCGACAACATCGTTGGTCCGCCATTAAGAGTTTTTCGAATCACTTGCCCTACATCGCTTTTTTGGACTTCGTTTGGTGAAGTACACTGTGTTAGGATTTGGCAATCGTGTTTTGTTATTATTTTTTGTATTTTTTGCTTTGTTTATCATGAGTGAAAAACTTCATATTCGTGTATGTGCGAGTGATGTATGCAAGGTGAGGTTACTGAAAATGTCGGTTGACCCTCACACAGTTTGTATGGGTTGCAGGGGGTTTGAATGCGCACTAAATAATAGGTGCAAGGAATGCGAGGGTTTAAATGAAGATGATTGGTTAGCTATGAAGCACTATGTGCGCAAACTTGAACTCGATAGAGTTAGGAGAGCTAAATCAAAATCAAAGTCTGCTAGTGAAGCTAGCTTAGATTTATCTATTGACCCTTTAATTGTTACCTCTTTGGAAGTTGTTCCATCCCCGAATGTAGTAACTCCTGCCCCTTCTACAGGATCTGCGCCTATGGATGACCCTCGGTATGCCAGGATGGCTGCTGAGTTGGAGGCCATTAAAGCACAAATTGCGGCCTTTAAAGTTAAGGGTGAAAGTGAGATTGGTGCTTGGGAAAGTGCAGTGGAGGTGGCGGCTGATCGAATCTGTCATACCCCTAGGTCTAGACCTCTACCAAGCTCCCAGGACCAAGGGAGAAGGTACGTCGAAAGCCGAAAGGGGGTAAGAGTTGCTTATCCTTGGTCAGTCGTCGCCTCAGACATTCCTGTTGCGACCTCCCAGGCTGCGCTTGACCGCCGTAGAAAAGGCGTGTCGGATACTTTAGTGTCTTCACCTGATCCTTCTCCCAGACGCAAGTGGCGATACGAATCAAGACCGACGAAGAGAAGGTGGGACCGGGATGTGCAGTCTCGCTCTCCCTCTCCCGGTTCGAGTATCCGAGAACCTGATCCTTCGGAGGATGACTTCGTTGTTGTTCCTGTTAAGAGGACAAAACAGAGAGTTCTTAGCCCAGTTAAACCTGATAAACTTCTGGCTTCTACTGCCAGCGCTCCTAAACAGCTGCCTCCTTCGGAACTGCGAGAACCAGCAGAAGTTGCTAAAGCTTTCATGGCTGTTATGCAGGTACAACTGTCATCGCTAGTGCAAGCTTTCAGCCGCCCTCCTGCACTGCACAGTCCGTCAGACGTAAAGATGTCTCTGCCTGTTAAGAGATCGTCTTCTAAGAGGGAACGAAGTATCTCTCCAAAGGAACCTCTGCGCACTTCGTCGGCCGTACGACAACGCACACCCTCTTCATTGGCGCGACTCCAGGAGGTTACTTCCTCTCGCTCTCAGCGCCAGGACGATACTGCCTCTTGTTCTCAGGCCCAGGACGATTCCGCTTCTCGCTCGAAGCTCCAGGACGATTCCGCCTCGCGTTTTAGGAAGCAAGACGAATGCAGCCTGCATTATCAGGACGAATGCAGCCTGCCTTATCAGGACGATACCGCTTCTCGTCATCAGATCGATACCTCTTCTCGCCGACAGGACAATAGCAGCGCTCGGCGCCAGGACGACACCTACGCTCGGCGCCAGGACGACACCTACGCTCAGCGCCAGGACGCAAACAGCTCTCGGTGCCAGGCTGCTTGCAGCCCTCTTTTTCAAGAAGTTGACCTTGATCAGGACCTCGTTGATATATCGGAAGAGGATGAAAAACCTACCGACTCTGCTAGTGATTATAAGGTTCTATCTCGCTCTCTTTTAGAACTTTATGGGGAGGAATTTCAACCTTCGGCGCCTCGTTCTCCTCAGTCTCAATTCACCAGGAAGAAGGCTACGAAGCATTTGGCCTTCATCAAAATGAAACTTTCAATTTCGCCCGGGAAAGCACTCGCTAAGGTGGGTGATTGGATGAAGGAACGGAGGCAAGTAGTCAAGACCACCTTTTCTTTCCCACCATCTCAGCTCGCTTCCAAGGCCGATATCTGATATGAGACAGGGGAACCTTTGGGTCTCGGAGTGCCTGCCTCCTCCCAAGGTGACTTCTCTGCTCTTGTGGACTCGGCAAGAAGACATGCACTGAACTCTGCCAAGGTGATGTGGTCCATGTCGGAACTTGATCACCTCGTCAAGGGAATTTTCAGGGTTTTCGAGGTTTTTAGCTTCCTGGACTGGTCTCTCGGGACTCTGGCCAAGAAGACAACTCCTGGAAGGCACGAAGGACCTGACAAGTATCATGTCCTGCATGGACAAAATTCTAAGAGATGGGGCGAATGAATTGGCTTTCCTTTTCTCAGCGGGGGTCTTAAAGAAGAGGGCTCTATTGTGCTCCTTCCCCTCTAGATCGGTGACTGTTGCCCAGAAGTCGGAGCTGCTTTACGCCCCTCTGTCACACCATCTCTTTCCCGAAGCTCTGGTCAGAGATATCTCCTTTTCTCTGGCACAGAAGGCTACTCAGGATCTTTTATCTCGGTCTGCCAGAAAGCCTTTGCCTGTTGCTCCTGCTCCTCTGAAGAAGGAAGAGAAGAAGTTCCAGCAGCCCTTTCGGAGTAAGGCTTCCTCGAGAGCGGATTTTAGGGGGGAGAAGACAAGAGTCAGGGCCAAGGACCAGCAGAGGTGCTTTTAGGCCCCGATCCAAAAAATGAGATGGAAGTCCTCCAGACAACAGTAGGGGCGAGACTGTCTCGTTTTTGGCAGTCTTGGAAGAGGAGAGGGGCGGACACCTGGTCCCTCTCGATCATCAAAGAAGGTTACAAGATCCCCTTTTAAAGAAGCCTCATCTCTCAGACACTCCCCTAGCCTTAGTGGCTCAGTACGCCGACGCGGGGAAACAAGAGGCTCTTCTGGAGCTAGTCAACCAGATGTTGGTCAAGGGAGCAATAGAGCCAGTCCGGGACCTTACTTCCCCATGCTTTTACAATCGCCTATTTCTGGTTCCCAAGAACTCGGGTGGATGGAGACCATTCCTAGATGTCAGCTCTCTGAACGCCTTCGTGGAGAAAACAAAGTTCTCCATGGAGACGACTCAGTCCGTGCTGGCAGCAGTTCGTCCAGGTGACTGGATGGTATCTCTTGACCTGCAGGACGCTTATTTTCACGTCCCCATTCATCCGACTTTAAGGAAATATCTGAGATTTGTGATTCAGGGCAAGTGCTTTCAATTTAGGGCACTTTGCTTCGGTCTCAGCACGGCTCCCCAAGTTTTCACCAGGCTAATGGCGAACGTGGCAGGTTGGTTACATCAGGAGGGGATAAGGGTATCCTTCTTTCTGGACGACTGGCTGATCCGATCACAGTCGAAAGAAAAATGTCTGGAGGACCTACAGAAGACGTATACGATGACTCAGGACCTGGGACTCATCATCAACAGGGAGAAGTCTCAGACAGAACCAAATCAGACTATTCTCTATTTGAGGATAGTTCTGAATTCAGTTCTTTTTCGGGCTTCTCCCTCCCAGGAAAGGCAGACCAGGTGCCTAGAGAAAGTCAGAGGATTTTTAAGGAAGCAGGAATGCTCAGCGAAGGAGTGGATGAGTTTGCTGGGAACTCTATCTTCCCTAGAACAGTTTGTTTCGTTGGGGAGACTCCACCTAAGACCTCTGCAACACTTCCTCGCAAAGGTATGGAACAGGAAGACCCAGGAGGACTCCTTTTCTTTTCCCTTTCCGACAGAGATCAAGGATCTTTTGATGTGGTGGCTGGACCCAGCTCTGTTAGGAGAAGGGATCTCCTTGTACAAGAAGAACCCTGACCTAGTGTTATTCTCAGACGCGGAGTCGGGCTGGGGACCAACACTAGGGAACAAGGAGGTCTCAGGCGTTTGGGAAGGAAGTCAGGTCAGTTGGCATATCAAGAGGAAGGAGTTGATGGCCATTTTGTTAGGGCTAAAGGCCTTCAAAACCTCGGTGTCAGGGAAAACTGTGGTGATCAATTCCGACAACACCACAGCTCTCGCGTACATCAGGAAGCAAGGGGGAACTCACTCCCTCTCTCTGTTCAGAACAGCGAGAGAGCTTCTCCTTTGGGCGAGCGAGAACAGGACTCAGCTGTTGAAGAGGTTTGTTTAAGGGCAGAGAAACATCAGAGCAGACATGCTCAGCAGGAAGGGACAAGTTCTTCCCACAGAGTGGACTCTCAACCCACATGTCTGTCAAAGCCTCTGGAAGTTGTGGGGCAGACTTGTAATAGACCTTTTTGCCTCCAACTTGAACAAGAGGATCCCCAACTACTGCTCCCTAGTCCCGGACGAGGAAGCGGTAGCAGTGGATGCCTTCTTGATGGATTGGACGGGGATGGACATGTATGCGTTTCCCCCGTTCAAAATCATCAATCTGGTTGTCGAAATTTGCTCTCCTTGATTTAGGACGAATGATCCTAGTGGCTCCCTTCTGGCCTGCAAGGGAATGGTTCACCGAAGTGGTAGGCATGCTGATGGACTTCCCAAGAAGACTCCCGGCAAGTCCAGATCTTCTCAGACAGCCCCACCTCGAGAGATATCAAAACCCCCTCGCTCTCAAACTGATTGCCTTCAGACTGTCGAGAAGCTCGTTAGATCTCGAGGCTTTTCTGCACAAGCGGCGAAAGCTATTGCCAGAGCAAGAAGGATCTCGTCACAAAGAGTCTACCAGTCTAAGTGGGAGACCTTTAGAGCTTGGTGCAGGCGACACAAGATTTCCTCGACCACTACCTCTCTGAGCCAGATTGCAGACTTTTTATTGTACCTCAGACAGGATGCTAAGCTGGCTGTATCTACCATCAAAGGATACAGGAGTATGCTCTTAACCATCTTTAGGCATAGAGGCCTAGAGTTGTCTCAAGATAAAGATTTGCAGGACCTCATTAGGTCTTTTGAGACGAGGAAACAGGTACAATTAAGACCCCCATCTTGGAACCTGGATGTGGTGTTTAAGTTTCGGTGCTCCAAAAAATTTGAACCTATCTCGCAAGCCTCTCTTCGAGATGTAACAAAGAAAACCTTCTTCCTTATGACTCTAGCAACTGCCAAAAGGGTCAACAAGGTCCAGGCGATTGAGAAGCGTGTAGGCTTCAATCAAGATGGAGCTGTTTGTGCCTTAAGGTTCGACTTTCTTGCCAAGAACGAGAACCCTTCGAAACCCTGGCCTAGAACGTTGAGGTCCCTAACCTCACGAACTTAGTGGGTCAGGAGCAGGAAAGACTCCTCTGCCCAGTTAGAGCCCTCAAGGCTTATTTGGCCCACACTAAGAACGTAAGGGGTGCATCCAACTCGTTATGGTGTTCAGTGAAGGATCCTCAAAAACCCCTTTCAAAGAACGCTCTGTCCTTTTTCCTGAGGGAAACTATAAGGGAAGCCCACCTCTAATGTGAGGAAGAACACTTCGCCCTGTTGAAAGTACGGGCTCACGAAGTGAGAGCCATTGCTACCTCACTGGCATATCAGAAAAATGTCAGTTAGGCAAATCATGGACGCAACGTTCTGGAGGAGCAACTCTGTCTTCGCTTCTCATTACCTCAGAGAGGTGAGAGTAGACTATGACAAGTGTTATACCTTGGGCCCTTATGTAGCTGCGGCTTCTGTATTAGGCAAAGGAGTTACTACCCCCACTCAACCTTAGTTTGTATGCCTGTATGAAGGTTTGTGTTTTTATGGTTGTCTGAGGAACTTGTCTTGTGGTATGGTTCCCTCAGTCCAGATAGATAGTTTATATCTATTTCTGCAAGGTTAGGTGGTTAGTTTTAGTAAGGTTGCAGGTTTTTATTATATAGGAAGGTAGTTTCTGAAGTCTAGTCAAGTTGTTGGTCTTACCCCTTTGACAGACTCGATTGAGTTGTTTGCAGCATAGCAGGTCTACTCCTGGCTGAACACTCCTAAGGGAAAGCGACTCTAGAGGCAGTAACCTTTGAAGTCAGCTACCTTAGCAGGTAAGGAATCAAGGTGTTTTTTCTCCTACAACTCTTTTGTTGTTTCCCCAACGATGTTTACTGTCTGGTTCCCTCCTCCAAATGTGTGAATCAGCTATATATATATATATATATATATATATATATATATATATATATATATATATATATATATATATATATATATATATATAACTGCCAGGTAAGTACTATTCATAAAAATAGAGTTTTTATGATAAAAAAAAGTTTTATGAATACTTACCGTTCAGTTATATATTTTAAAGCTCACCCACCTCCCCTCAGGAGACAGGTCGGGCAAAGATAATCTGAAGAACAGAAAACAGGAATGATTCCAGGTACCACCCTGTAAGGGTTGTTAACCACCTAACCGCACAACCACCACAAGGCGGTTGCCACGATTTTCGAATAAATTCTGCTGGAAGTCAGAGACTTAACTATAGTGATACCTCTGGATACGAAAAATTCAGGATACGAAAAGCGATACAAAGATTTTTATGCCCCAGTATACGAAAAAATTTTCAGGATACGAAAAGCTTACGAGATCCCAACTCGTCGCCGAGAGTACAGTACCTTTTTTTTCAGGGTATCAACCCTTAATTTAGGTGTACAGGTAACAATACACCTTCACTGATCCAAATGCTTTACATACAGTACCGTAACTTTTATACAGTAGTAAAGAAAATGGACCGTTTTCTTAGGGCTTGGAGGGGATAACTACGCTATACAGTAACTACATTATTGAATAATCTCATGGTAGTTTCTGGAATGGATTAGGCTGTTTTTAACGGTTGGGTTAATTATTGAATGATAGAAATGGCTGCATTGCATGTTTATTACTACAGTTTAGCGTGTTTATGAAAGAAAAGGTGACTTTTTGTAAGGCTTGGAACGGATTAGGCTATTTACATGTAAAACGTGACTCAGGATACGAAACCGTATCCTGAACGGATTACTTTCGTATCCTGAGACATCACTGTATATATATAACTGCCAGGTAAGTATTCATAAAACTTTGTTTTATCATAAAACCTCCATTTTGAATCACCAGCTGTATTGGCGTTTTTCACAAAACTTGCTTTCCTACACTTTTCTCTCAAGGTATAGAGAGTGGGTGTCAATATAGCAGTCTGTGGAAAGGGATACTTTGCAACAATAGAGAAAGTTTTATTTTCTGGGCTCAACCTGTGTCGCTCCGTGAAATGCTCCTTAAAGCACCATTTCAAAGGTATAAATACTGCTAAGTATACCAGAGAAAAAAGTTGCATGGAATGCTAGGAATATATCCAGCTCGCTCACCCCTAAAGGGTGTCGGTATTAAAACTGGGCCGAGTGATACCACTACCAGAGATCCCTTTCCAATTAGACTTATCCCTCCTCAAAATCCCCCGTTACTACGAGGCTTTGTTCACTACAGCTACTGCCCCCCCCCCCCCCCACCACCACCACTACCTAACCTTCTCCCATCATTCCTTGTTAGCATCCGTGAACGTTCGAACGTGTTTTTCGAAGCTCTGTGTTATTTTGTGTTTTTGAAGATGTCAAACATTTTGGAGATCCATGCTCCCAAATTGAGTATTATATTTGTCTGTTTGGGATTTCTAGGTAGCGACACATGTTCATTCAATAACCTTGTTGGGTTTTATCTCAGCCGCTTTGTTGATGCTCCCTTACGGGTGTGTATGCGGTTTTTTGGTGTCGCTTCCTCGGGATCTCTTTGTTTTGTAAGACTTTTTATTAGTTCCTTATACTAATTGTAGTCTTATTTTTGTGTTATGGACATCTAATTCAATGTTTTGTCATGATTTTACCTTTTATTTAGGCTATTTGAGCAGTGTTAGTTAGCGGCTTCGGTCAGTACAATTTCATGCGAGAATTCTTGGCTTTTTGAGTTTTTATGGGGAATCGGAACATGTTTTCATTAATTTTAGCCCTGCCTGGCGAGATCGGTATTTTACCCGATTTTGGAGGACTAGTTTTGTTTAAAATGGTATAATTTCCTCTCCAAGTCGGCATCTACTTGAAATTGGAAGGTTTTGCTATTATTCCATTTACGCCGTGTTCCTTCTCCCATTTTACTCAATATGCCGATTTAGCCTATTTATTGAATTTCATTGTACTGTATTTTATTGTTTTTCATCTTGTAACGTCTGGCATTATATGTTTTTTTTGTTTGTGTGCTTCGGAGGGTAGTAACCCCCCCCTCCAATCACAGTGGTCACCTGATTTCGAGTCAGTCTCCTCCCCCTGGGTGTCCTCTCCCCCTTTACGCCTTTCGCCACTCCCTACATAGGGGGGTAGGCTTAGGTCATGTGCTTTTAGAGAATGGGAAGTCACCCAGGGTGGGGACTAGCTCTTTCGCTCAGTGCGCAATAGAGAAAATTTTATTTATTGATTAAAGGTCATAAATTTGTCACAAGAATTTATAGTAATTTTTTATTCAAAGGTAAATATGGAAATAATTGGGTTAGTTTAAATATCCTATTATTCTTTCTTTAGGTACGAAATGCTTTGAAGGAATATGAAAGTAGTCGCCCTGTTGATTGCACCAAAAAGAACATAAAATTGCTTAAAAAACTGGATGGGAAAATAAGCACTGCTCATGCTGAGAAGGTAAGTTTGTAATAAATTCTTACAGTTCATTTTTCCAGTTATTAGTTTTTATTATCACCTATTAGCCCTTTTACCCCCAAAGGACGTACTGGTACGTTTCACAAAAGCCATCCCTTTACCCCCATGGACGTACCGGTACGTCCTTGCAAAAAAATGCTATAAAAAATTTTTGAGAAAATTCAGGTATTTTCTAAGAGAATGAGACCAACCTGACCTCTCTATGACAAAAATTAAGCCTGATAGAGCAATTTAAAAAAAATATACTGCAAAATGTGCTGGGAAAAAAATAACCCCCTGGGGGTTAAGGGTTGGAAATTTCCAAAGAGCCCGGGGGTAAAAGGGTTAGTAAGATATAGTATACACCTATTCATAACACAAATGTAATTTTTCTTTCTTACTAACCTACATAGGTGTTGATTTCCAATGATTGAAGTGTAAAACTCCCAAAATTGCTTGCCATGCTTAATTCCTATTCCTTTTGCCTCTCTATGGACAGTGGCCAAACTTATGTATAGTTGATACCTAAATTAAACCAGGTGAAATGTACAGTGTATATATATATATATATATATATATATATGTATATGTATATATATATATATATATATATATATATATATATATATATATATATATGTATATATATATGTATGTATATATATATATATATATATATATATATATATATATATATATATATATATATATATATATATATATATACATATATTTATATATATATATATATATATATATATATATATATATATATACATATATATACATATACATATTTATATATATATATATATATATATATATATATATATATATATTATATATATATATATATATATATATATATATATATATATATATACATATACAGTATATATATATACATATACATATTTATATATATATATATATATATATATATATATATATATATATATATATATATATATAGAGAGAGAGAGAGAGAAATATGTATATGTATATATATGTATATATATATATACAGTGATACCTCGGTACTCGACCATAATCCGTTCGAGATCCGTGTTCGACCTCCGATTTGTTCGAGTACCGAATTTTTTTTCCCCATAAGAAATAATGGTATATATTCTATTCCGTTCCCAAGCACTCGAACAGGCCCAAAATATTAATAAAACGTGTACCTAAACAACAATAATTATCTAAATGTGTATGAAATTGGTCAGAAAATCCTATAAAACAATTTTAAACCATTTACTGTACTAAAATAAAACAATTTTAAACCATTTTCTGTACTGTAGTGAACATACCTTTGAGCAGCGGTTCGATGGCATACAGGGATGGATGTGGAGAGGATGGAAGGGGGAGGTTACTGCTTGGAAGGAGAGTCCCCTTCCATGATGTGGCGGGGTAGTTCTCCTTCAGGAGTTGTTTCTCTCTCCAATGAAAGGGTGGGCAGATCTATTTCAGGGGTTTCTTCTCTTCTTTGTCTCTTCTTTGGAGGAGAAACAGGCTTTGATGTAGCAGCTTTCTTTTCTTTTGTGAAAAACTGGTCTATTGTTAATTGTTTCTTCCTCCTCTGCAGTATTCTTCGAAAATGATACATGACACTATCATTAAACATATGCACTGCCCGGTTTGCTACTGCAATTTCTGGGTGGTATTTTTCAGCAAAAGCCTGCACATCTGCCCACTTGGAACAAATTTCATTGATGAGAGAACTTGGAACATCCTCCCTTACCTCATCCTCTTCTGAAGATTCCTGCTCCACAATCAGATCCTGCTGCTGTTGTTGTTGCAGGTGCAACAATTCCTCCACAGTCAACTCGGTAGAATGGCTTTCTACAAGCTCATCAATATCATCCTTGTCGACCTCAAGCCCCAAACTCCTGCCCATGACAACAATTTCCTCAACGACATCAGTGTCATCAGAAATTACAGGGGTAGCAGTGCTTGGACCCGCCTCTGGTTGGAAACCTTCAAACTCCCTCTCTGTGACACATGATGGCCACAGCTTACGCCAGGCAGAGTTCAATGTCCTATAGGTCACACCTCGCCAAGCTTGGTCAATCATGTTAACAGAGTTGAGGATGCTGAAGTGTTCCTTCCAGAATTCCTTTAGGGTCAACTTCGTGTCACTGGTCACTTCAAAACACTTTCTGAAAAGGGCCTTGGTATAGAGTTTTTTGAAGTTTGAAATGACCTGTTGGTCCATGGGCTGGAGTATGGGAGTAGTATTGGGGGGCAAGAATTTGATTTTGATAAAGCTGTATTCTTCTTTCAAGTCATCCTCGAGACCTGGAGGATGTGCAGGAGCATTGTCCATAACCAGAAGACATTTCATTGGCAAGCTCTTTTCAATGAGGTAAGCCTTAACCTGGGGGGCAAACACTTCGTTTATCCACTCAGTAAAGAATTGTCTTGTGACCCAAGATTTAGTGTTCGAGCGCCACATAACTGGTAGTGCACTTTTA